>NC_080414.1:14168703-14469907 GCF_030265065.1 Corythoichthys intestinalis | reverse complement strand
GGCCGCCACCATCGCCGCGCACCTGTGAACCCTGTTTACCGACTTGCATCAGAGAGGCTCCATCAAGCCCTCAATGCAGCGAGACAGACGTAATGCCGAGCTCAACAACTCAAACGAGAGCCAAACTTTTCCCTGGCGCCGACTTGAAGTTGGAGTTGGATAATGGCTGGATTGTAATAACACCTGCGATGGATGAAGGGGTGAAAGCAAGTAGGACTTAGGGTGCAGCCTGCAGCGAGACAAATGAAAGTCCTGGCTAAAGCTGCCTCACACGTTCATATACAGTATGTTGTGTTGGGAAGTAACAATGTAGTTGTACTTAAGAAGATGAAATAGATTTCTGTGTCTGTTGACTAAAAGTTCACTTAAAATCCGTGTATAGTTTTTGTACAATACATCATTGGATATAGTACATTTTCTTTCGGTGACCATTGGTTTTTATGTACAGTAGATGATGCATTGTTGGAAATAGTGAAGGTATTATACAAGATAGTAAATAGTAGACTCCCTGTGCGCTAGTGTTGTAACTCTCAAGACCTGTTTTGGTCTTGAGACAACATTCGGAGGGTTATAGTCTCGTCTGCGTCCCGATCCTAAATGTGCAGTGTATATTAGGGCTGTCAAAATTATCGCGTTAACGGGCGTGAATTAATTTTTGAAATTAATCACGTTAAAATATTTGACGCAATTAACGCATGCACTGAATGACCAGCTCGCACATTGCCTCAAACAGATTACAATGAGGCCGTTTATGGACATTAAGAGTGAAGAGAATGCCACCGGCTGCTTGGGGGCAGCGCCGTTCCATACTAATGTTATTTCTTCTAAACGTGGGAGAATGCTGTATGCACAATGCAATGCAAATTGCTATTTGTGCTCCACACATATTTCGGTAAGTTTTCTTTCTTTTAGTGGCAATTATGTGTCTCTTGTTGTATTTTGGGTAAGATATGTGCAGAGATATATATCCTATAAAGGCGAGTGGACAACGGCGTTCTTTGGACCGCGCCGTTTATTGGCATAAGCTTTTCCTTCACAACAAACATAAGTATCGTTTAGTGAAAGCACAACAAAAATAATATTCCTATCACTCTAAAAAAAAACTAATGTTCACACAAAGAAAAGCACTTCAGTCTATAGTAATGAGGCCCTATTCTCACAGTTAAACAACAATGCAAAATGAACTGGCATTCCATATCAAAGTAGCTATGCAAAATACACGTAAAACTTACTCAGACTTTGGTCACTCTATTCTAATTATTGTTATTTTTATTTTTATTCTTATTATCATTATATTAACTCTACTTTTGATTGAAAATTTTACAAATGTTATTAAAATGAAAACATGAAGAGGGTTTTAATACAAAACTAGGCCTGCAAGCAGGACTGAACGGGCCCTCACAATCTAGCGCAACTCGGATGTCACGCAACTCGGACAGTGTGCAGGTCAGGGTGGTGGCAGATCGTCCTCTCCAATCATCTCATTAGAACCTAACATGCTCGAAAGTCGCCTCTTTACATTCACACACCTAAGAGATAAAAACCCCTATTGGAGAGAGTACTACAAAAAAGCAGCGAATAAAGGGTCGTCACGGACACAGACAGAGACATGTGGACATGGGCCGTACAATAAGTATTTCAAAAGGCCTTGAAACTACAATGACCAACCTGAAAAGAACTGGACATATATTAGAAAAATGAGTGACTTTCTATTGCCACTAGTTGGCGCTGTAGGGTTGATCCAAATGACCCCTACAGGACCCTTCAGAGTATGACTCAACAAGCACGAGATGTTTGGCGCAGATATGTTGAAGAAGTTATGACTGTTCAAAACTTGTGGTGAGACGAAATGGCTTCAGTCATTTTCACTTCTCCTGTTGGACTCTTCTGCTTCAACCAAACCTCAGTATTTTTCATCAGGCACCTGAACACATGTCTTATGGCTCCCCTGATGCAGGTTTCAGGTGAATATATTTTTTTCCTTGGAGGAGGAGCCTGTTTAGTAAAAAAAAGGCATTTCCTGTTCCCACTAGGGGGCGCTACGCCTAATGGGTAATGTTTCAATGCACTCTTGTTAAGGGTGGGATCCCGCACATACATGCCAGATGTGAAAAAGATTGAACGTTGTGTCAAGGAGCTATTAGTCTTTTACTGAATTTGTCATTTTGCCAAAAAAATGGCCGACTTTGGCACCACGCCCAGGTCAGACCCATGAATAAAAACGCACCATTTTGAAAATCTTAGATTTCCTATGACTCCTGAATAGTCTCAACAATTTTGAAGATGATCCAACTAACTCCCTCTGTGACAAGGTCTCAAATGTGCACCCTGTTAATTGATAAAAATTTCACATTCGATCCAAAATACCCGATTTCCTGTTTGGAATATGGGTTCAAGAGACTTTTTGGAGCAGTTTTGCACAAGGTATCAACTCCCCAAATTTCATTGCTCTACGTTAAAAAAACCTAATAGGAAACGCCTTTTTTAAAAATTCAAGGTGGCGCCACTGAGCTATTTTGTTACATTTTTTTGTAACGTTGCAAGACTATCAAAATCCATGCAAAGCCGCATGTATGTGAAAAATTTGGTGAGTTTTCGTGCATGTTCAGGCCTCCAAATGTAAACTATACTACAAATGGATAAAAATTTCACATTCGATCCAAAATACCCGATTTTCTGTTTGATTTGCAAGAGACTTTTTGGAACAGTTTTGCATAAGGTATGGACATTGCTCTACGTTGAAAAAACCCAATAGGAAAGGCCTTTTTTAAAACTCCTTTCTGTCGCCACTAGTTGGCACTGTAGAGTTGATGCAAATGACCCTTACAAGACCCTTCAGGGTATGACTCTCAACAAGCACGGGAAGTTTGGCGCAGAAATTTTGTATATCTGCTGAGTTATGACTGTTCAAAGTTTTTGGCAAGACAAATTGTTGACGGTCATTTTCACTTCCGGTTTGGACCTCTCCTCTTCAACGAAACCTCAATATTTTTCATCAGGCACCTGAACACATGTCTTGAGGCTCCCCTGAAACAGGTTTGAGGTCAATAGATTTTTTTCCCTTGGAGGAGGAGTCTGTCTCGTAAAGAAGGCCATTTCCTGTTCCCACTCGGGGGCGCCAGGCCTAATGGGTAATATTTCAATCTGGTCGTGTTCAGGCTGGGATATCTCATATACATGCTAGAAATGAAAAAGATAGAACCTTGTATCATGGAGTTTTTAATCATTTTCTGAATTTGGTGTTTTGCCGAAAAAATGGCCGACTTTGGCACCACGCCCAGGTCAGACCCGTGAATGAAAACGCACCATTTTCAAAACTTAAGATCTCATATGTCTCCTGAACAGTCTCACCAATTTTGAAGATGATCCAACTAACTCCCTCGGCGAAAAGGTCTCAAATGTGCACCCTGTAAATCGATAAAAATTTCATATTCGATCCAAAATAACCGATTTCCTGTTGAGTTTGGAATATGAGTGCCAATTCTTTTTTGGAGCGGTTTTGGACATGGTATAGGCTCCCCAAATTTCATTGCTCTACGCTGACAGACCCTAATGTTATAGGCCAATTTTAAAATTTCAAGGGGGTGCCACTGAGCCAATTTGTTAGATTTTTTTGCAACGTTGCAAAATTATCGAAATGTACAATTTTCCACACTATAGGCAAATTTTGTTGACTTTTCGTGCATGTTCAGGCCTCCAAATTGGCCGTTTTCATTTGCCCTGAAAAAAAAAAAAAAAAATCCTTTGCAAAACAATAGGGCCTTCGCACGCTTAGTGCTCGGGCCCTAATTACTATAACTTGTAACTGTAACATTTGTCTTTTAAGAACTACAAGTCTTTCTATCCGTGGATCACTTTAACAGAAAGAATGTTAATAATGCCATTTGTGGATTTATTGTTACAATAAACAAATACAGTACTTATGTACAGTATGTTGTATGTATACAGTATATCCGCCTTGTGTCTTATCTTTCCATTCCAATAATAATTTACAGAAAAATATGGCATATTTTATAGATGGTTTGAATTGCGATTAATTGCGATTAATTACGATTAATTAATTTTTAAGCTGTAAGTAACTCGATAAGAAATTTTAATCATTCGACACCCATAATATATATATATATATATATTATAAAAATAAAAAATTAAAATAAAAAGTTTAAAAAAATAAAAACTTGTGATCATTACGAAATCTGAATGTCAAAAATTTGATATGTGATATTTTCTGCGTCCTTTATGGTATACTGGGGACGGGTTTCAATAAGCTTCGGCTTCTCCCGTCAGCCCTTTTCTTTTCGGGTTGAATTAATTGTAAACACATATAAATGCTGTATGTTTGTTTGGATTTGTCGTGCCTGAAGGGAAACTAAATAAATAAATAAACAAACAAAATATATATATAACCGTGTGAGGCTCAGTTATTTAAATTTTTTATGTTCCTTATCCGATTACTCGATTATTCGAACTAAATAGTTCAGTGATTAATCGACTACTAAAATAATCGATAGCTGCAGCCCTATTTCGAATGAACGAATGTTCCCAGTCTAAATGGATTGGGCGTCGAGCACCATCAATGGCAGCCTTAGAGTTACCTGAGACATTATTATGGTGGAAGATTTTGGTAGCAACTTGTTGGTTCCTTTTTTTGTTTGTTTTGTTTTTTAGACATTGACACCTTTTTAAAACGATATCTCGATTCTTCTATCGATAACCTTTTGGGATGCAAAGTATCACGATATATCACCATTTCGATATTTTGTTACACCCCTACTTGGAACCCATGTTGATTTTCCTCACAAGAAAATCCACCTTGCGTCCGTCTTGCAGGAAAAAAAAAAGGAACTGCGGAGCTGTCATAAATCGTTGTATTTCAAACATGTCGTCGGATGTAGAAACAAATGGCGAGTCAAATTTGTCGAAAAGATTGTGTCGAAACGATCTTATGTCAAGGTACCACTGCACTTTGCTAATTCTTATGGTCTAATTTTTGCGGTCTTTGTCTTTTTCTGAGCTTGCCTGGGTCTTGGTCTTGTCTACGTCTTGAGCGATCATTCGCTGCCAGCCCCTCCCAGTCGAAATGGTTTGGATATCAATAGACGTCGATGGCAGCCAGTGAGTTAAGTAGTTGACAGTACTTAGAATTAATTAAATCTTGGCTGATTGTCATGAATCCATAAGCTAAAAGAAGCCAGTTTCAATCACACTACACGCAAGCTCACATAGTTGTCACCTAGCGTCACCGCTAATCCACTCGACGACGTTAGTGAGGTTGTTGTTTGTCTGCCGGGTGCCATCCAAACCCCCCCTATCTTCTCTCCTCCTCCCTTCGCTCTCTATCTTTGTTACCCCGTGCGGCGCCGGTGTCATTCCCGGGGAGAGGAGATGATTAAAATCCCCGCTGCGGCACACGGCCGCGCGCCGCGCTCCGACTCGCCGCCCCCGGTGCTAACCAGCCGGGTTGTTGCCACGCATTTATCTGGCTGTCGCCGCGCCACTGGCGGCAGACAGGTGGCGAGAGCCCCCAGCCCTTTCCCCTGCTAAACCCGGATACTTGACATTTGTCTCAGGAGGAGGAAATAAAAGTTGAGACTTCACAGGAGTTGTGTGACTCAGCGGGCATCCTTGCAAGAGGCGCTGATGAAGGTGATGAGCTCTTAAACATGAAGAGGGCACCACGGGATTTGAGAGGTGCCTCGGGCGTCCCCTTTTTATACCAAATAGATCCCCATAACACAAAAACAGGCCAGCGGCGTCTCCTGCCAGGTGACATTCAAGCCTGGCCGGAGCCATTCAGCAGCGTTAACAGGCCGCGTGACGCCGAGATACTAAGGACCCTTGGGCAGCTGGAGAATATTGTTGTTTGTTTTCTTGTGAAGACCATATACTACCCAAAGAACATGCAAAAAAATTATCCATTACTTGGTAGATATACAGTACATGCTATTCTTAAAATATGTTAGCCTTATGATAGAGTGGGCAATGATGGGGTGGACTTCTGACTAAAGACTGATTTATGCTTCTGCGTAGCAGTAACAGTGGACCTACAGCGTTAACGCAGACCTGATTTACGACCCTACACCGTAGCCTCATGTGCACCTCCAAAAAAATCCTGATCCTGAAATCAATGCGCGTGACGTGAATGTCAAAGGACTGTGATTGGTCCGTTCAGAACGTTGTTTCCGGTACAGCTCAACAACACCGCCATTTTCAAATATTCGCAAAAGACTTCTGTGTTGCCTACGCTTCAAACTTGGTATTAACAACATTTTTTGTTCAATATTGATTAGCTGCAGCTGCTAATACACACGTTCCATCTCCGTCGCCATTGGTGTCAATGACTGGAGGAAAACTAAAGGAATTCGACCAGAGTCCCCTAAAACCGTACAAAGACAAAGCCACACCCCTCTAGTGGCATAGCAGTGAATTACAGAGCAACACCTTGACGCAGAACTTTTAATGTGCAATGATGGCTCAAGGTCTACACCGTCACTCAGCCATCACTGGAATGCAGAAGCATAAATCAGCCTTAAAATTAGCATTTCATGAGCACATAGTAAGCATGAGGGTTTACTATGACAGAGTGGACAACGTCCTACTAGATTGAATTACAAATATTTAGTATGCAATTGTTTAATTGTTTCACTTTCTTTTAAAAAATGACCCCAAAAAATTTGTCATTGTCATGCCACGTCACTTCCTGTTTTATTTTGATGGCTTCACCCTCTTCATTGTCGCGTACTTGCCGTTCCTCTTGTCATCTAATCACCTATTGTTTCCACCTGTTCCCCATTACCTCGTGTGTATATAATGCCCTAGTTCCCCTTGTCTTGTGCAGAAGTGTCTTTCTTCCAAGGTCAGTCATGTCAGCCTCTCGCCATAGCCTGTTATAGTTATACTGAATAATCCCCCATTTGGAGCGCTTTGTGTTTGAACCTTTTTGATCTTAGCCATCTTGACTTTTTCCTCCATTTGAGGCGTTTTGTGTTTTTGCCTTTCCTCCCTTTTGGAGTGCATTTTTGTTTGAACTTTGATTGTGGTTGCCCTGACTTATTCCTCCGTTGGAGAGCTTTTTGTTTGTACCTTTTTCTCATCCCCGCATGTCAGTGGAAGAACCTTTGTTTTCAAAATACAGTATTTGCCGGAGCCTCTGCAACTGAGTCCGCCTCATCACCACAGCCTGACAGTCGTTGAGTACATCAGGAAGTTACTTTAAGTGGCAGCTACCTACTAATGACAGGGTGGACGGCAATTTAAGGTTCAACATTTTTGGACAAATGTTAGCGGTTGAAAACTGCATGGTAAGCATGATTAAATTAACAAGCTGACTATGTTCACCAAATTTGCAGTCATTTATAACAAGTTATATTTTAACTATGACAGAGTGGACAACATCTAATTACACATGTAATTTGATGAAAACTGACAAAACACACGTGTAAATGTTTAGTCTACAACAACTGTTTCAGACAAATGGTATTTTTGTCAGAAAAAAGGTAATGGGGATTCTTAAACGTGCAGTTACCTGCTAATAACAGGGTGGACAGCAATTTGTTTGTTTGTACATGCAAAATGTTCAAAACGATGATGTAAATTGAATGCATACTAAAAAACCACCGTGATATCCAAAGTATGTTTTGATTTGGGTTTGAAATTTCGAAATTTCGATGTGATCGTCATTTTCCAGTGGTACTTGAACTCGTTGTCTGCCACTGACAACGATAGATGTCCGATTCATTTAGACTTTACTCTTGTCTCAGTACCATTAACGGTGTAGAATTCCAATCCATTTTTAACTGGGAGGGGAGCATGTACAGTTTAAAATGCATGAATAACTTGATTCAAGTTGCCGCAAAAGAATAAGTTACTCCGAGTTTTTCTTTCAAACAATTTCCTCCACATCTCTATGTAGTTTTCACAGAACTCTCCATCAATGAACCCCTGACAGGATGTGTTAGTCACACTCGCACATGTATTTGTGTGTTGTTTGTCATCAGAGGGAAATAATTGCACCACAAGCCACTATATTAGCCAACAGCAGGAGGCTACGAGATTTACGAGATGCCTCGGGCTATATTGTTCTCGATTTGGAGCGCTCGCCGCAGCGGGAGCCCCGCGCAATCCGCGCCAACGCACAAAAACGGGCCTTGGCTAACATCTCAATCACTAGACGATCACGCCCGGCAGACGTCTCTTCTCTGACATTTTCACACGGGATGTGAGAGGGCGGCCGGTCGGGATTGGACGTGGCCTTTTCCTTTGTTTGAGCCGCCGGCTTTTAATTAGATCCTCCGCCGAGAGCAGACAAAGCCGTCTTGCCGGCCGTCACCTGTCACCGGCACGTGTTGGCTTTTTCTTTGGCGAGTCATGTCACTGCTTTAAATACCCTTCAGAATGTAATTAAGGCACCCGGTGTTTCACGCTAACTCGATTCCGCTCTTGTTATTCCTGACTTTGCATGCGCGCATCTTGAGAGGCCTTAATGTGCACGGATAATTACAGCTGAAGGACCCACCGTATCATGCAGGGGTGCGCGTTGCTCGAATCCCCTTGAGGCGACCATCAATTAAAAACCGTATTCTCAACACCTTTCCGTGGCTTCACCTTCAAGTAAAACTACAAGCAATCGATCAATATAAATTACAAAAGAGAAGCGCTTTAGGCGTGGCCACGTATGTATTCGGCCAGCATTATGCATCGCTCGGAAGCGGCGGAAGCTATTCAGGATTAAGTAGCGTTTCCCAAGGGCACCTTGGAGATTCAATTTGGGATTAAAAAAACGCAGAGTTGTTGGAAGAAAGCGATCTGGGGATGCGGCGCGGCAGGCGGCCACGTTAGCGTCCTCATTCTTTTCCTCCCCCAGGAACCTCTGCTAACCGTTAGCCCCCAAGGCCACCTTGTTGCTAGAGCAGCAATGCAGTGCAGAGCGCTCAAAGTCAACGCTAATTATCGCATTTTCGGACTATAAATCGCACCTGAGTATAAGTAAATGTGCAATGAAGTGAAAAAAAAAGTTTGTTTCACTGCATAGGCGGAGTTTGACTTTTGGGGCGGGGGGGGGGGGGGCACAACGTGTTGATGACCCCAAAATGCAGTGTCAGCAATAAAATAAACTCACAAGAATATAATAATACGTTGACAATGAGCGATTTTTTGTTTCACATCATTCTTGAGGAGAATTCTAAATCAGGCTGCTTAGGCAATATTTTCCCCAAGATCGTCATCCATTGTATTTACCCCAGTCAAAAATTGTATCCCCTGGGCGGAGCCATATGGAGGTAGATTTGTGTCTTTATTATTCAATCAAAAAATTTTGCTTCAATTAAAATATATGTTTTCAGCCAAAAAAAGTCGCTTCATCAAAAAAATGTGTTTGAATGCAAAAATTAATTTGAAACTCACAAAAACTGCATGTGAAAGCTTTTTTTCTTTGATTATTATTATTTTATTTTATTTTTTAATTCAAGTTTTTTTTTTATTGAAGCAACTTTTTGATTGAAGTAATGTTGATTTGTGTTTGGGTCACATTTTGGCTGGGACATTTTTGTCTGACATTATTTGACATTATTCATTTGACATTATTTAATCAAAAAATAAGTTGCTTCAACAACATAGATTTTCAAAAAGAAAAATCACTTCAGTCAAAAAAAGAAAATTTTCAATCATAGAAAAAAATTTTTGAATGCGAAAAAATATTTGAGATTGAAAAATTTGAGCACTTCATTTTTTTATTGAAAATTTTTTCTTTGATTGAAGCAATCCTTTTTGTGTTTGGGCAATATTATGATTACGACATTTGTGTCTAAAACATTCAATCTCCCAAAAAGTTGCTTCAATCAAAAAAAAAAAAAAAAAAAAAATCAATCAAAGAAAATAATAATTTAAAAAAATATTTTTCTCTAATATATATTTATTATTTTTTTAATTATATGCAAAGCAAATGACTGTCTAAGGTGCTCGAAAAATAATTTCGACCCATTATAAAAATGTTTTTTTGTTCATTTAATTCATTTTTGTTGCACTTTTATTGCTTTACAACATATATATATATATATATATATATATATATATGTATGTCAATTACATGCAGTGACACTTTTCAGCCACCAGGGGGGCCTGGCCCCACCTTAAAATCCACTTATGTTTCACTGGAGTATAAGTCGCATTTTTAGTTGACATTTTATTTAATCAGAGACCAAAAACAAACATTACTGCATACTGTATGTATTGGTAATCAGTGTTGTTTTCGTCAATGATGACTATAATGAAAATATTTGGTAAACGAACAATTTTTTCATGACAATGACAAGACGATAACAAACTTAAAACATGTTTTGGGAGACGAAAACAACGAAACCAATGCCAATTTTCGTCTAGCGAGACGACAACGAAATGAAAATGCATAAAGGTTTCCGTCAGATCTTCACAATGTGTGACATTTTATGTGTTGTTAGTAAGGGTGTAACCGTACATGTATTTGTATTGAACCGTTTCGGTACGGTGTGCTCGGTTCGGAACGGAGGCGTACCGAACGAGTTTCTGACGTAATGTTACTTTTTGAGGCTGTGAGTCGATCGGGTTACAGTTTCTTTGTGTAGATTATATTTACTCCGTCTTCTCTACTATAATGAGGACCAATACGGTAGGACAGGATATAACCCAGAAACGTCAATGGCGCGACAACGTGGCCGCCGTGAGAACGCAGTGAAATGCAGGTGTTAAAGTCAATCAGCCAATGCACAACAGTCGCAGTGCGGCCGCGTGTTTGACACGTCCCAGAAGCGGCTCAACGCGATGCACGCGAAAACAAGGGCACAGTTTATTATTCGACGCGAGACGCGGCCCTCCTGCGTCAATACAACTAGCTAGGATCGGGCAGACCGGAAGTCACTCGTGTAAAAATATGGTGGATCCGGTCGATTTTCAAACTAATATGCAATCGTAACCCACTTTTTGAGTCCATCAGATCTCTTGAGAGGTAGATTGGGGCACAGTTGACTTGTCTTTGTTGATTTACTGCTGTCTTCTCTGCTATAATAATAACCAACACGGCCCCGTGTTCAATACAAAACCCTCCTACCACAACAAAACAAGTAGGAACTAATATTCACATAGGAACTAAAGTTATAGCAAGAGGCACGTAGGACGGCAGCGATGTAGGCATTAGCGCCTAGGTTAGGGTGACCAAACGTCCTCTTTTGCCCGGACATGTCCTCTTATTATGTGCTCTCCAGAGGGTCCGGCCGGGTTTCATAAATTCATGAAAATGTCCTGTTTTTATGGTTTTTCACGGGACCAATTTGAAGAGAATCCCTCCGGTAGCTAGGAGGCAGCGCCTGCCTGCGTTGATATGGCTCCGACTAGTAGGGGCGGGAGAAGGAGTACATCTTCTTCTTGTTTTTTGTTGGCAGTTTACCCTTTGTTTCATGTGGAATTACCTCCATCTAACGACGGTTGACAGTTTGGCAAGAAATAAGACTACAGCAAGGAGTTTTAAGACGTGGCTCCATACACTTTTCTGTAGGTTTCTCTCCTGTTAATGTCGATCACGTGTGTTGAATATTGGGTTATATGTGTAAACAGAGATGCAGTATATTGTATTAGTCTTGTATTAATTGTTCTGTGTTCGTGTATTTGGTTGAATATTAGTATTATATTTTAAATAGGAGCGCCTGCCAAGTTGAGTTTTTTTACGATAAATACGGCAACTATATATATAATGGCAACTGTTGACTTCTGTCGGAGATTTGTATTAATCTGTAATCTGTAAAATCCTTTCTGGTGTCGCATCGTTGCGCTGCCGATGATTGTAAATTTTTCTGGTAAGTTTGATTTTGCTTCGCCCGGTACTCGCTATCAGTGCGCTTAGCCACGCTAGGTATTATGAGCAATGTAGTTTTGAACTGCTGGGTTTGGAAACATGCTGGTTGAATAGCTTGACAGTTTATTTCAGTTATTGTTTGCGTACAATCTTGAACACTGATTGAGAATAAAAATTGAGTGGGAATAACAATTTGTCAACGACAATTGTCGTGATAGTAATTTATAAAAATGTTGAGTTGGCACATAGCCTACTGTATGTGCGTATTGACTGGACTACATTTCCATGGGTCCATTATATATATATTTAATTATTATTCCTTTTTTTTTTTTTTTTTTTTTTTTTTTTTAAGGTTTGATTATTTATTTTAGGAAGAATAAAGCCTGTTGAGTAAAAAAATATTTCCATATAATGTATAATATATACTATATGCCAAAAATGTTTTTTTTTTTATAAAACTGAATTTTTCTAACCTGACGGAGGAGGCACACTTTAAATATATTAAAGGTATATAGGCATCTTTGAGTGGACTTCGAGTAAAATTCAAGTATCTCGAGGCCGGGCTAAGTGTCCTCTTTTTTGGAAATCAAAATATGGTCACCCTAGCCTAGTTTGAACTCTGCTTTTAAACACGAATCCGGCTTGAGCACAGTCATAAAAAAATAAAATGAAGAAAAGGATAAGCCTTACAATTTTTTATTTTCATTCTGTGCGCCGAATGAGCAATATTTCATTATTGCACACATGGCCGAGTCGGGGCAAACTGACGCACCCACGTCATTTCACGCACACACATCAGGGCTCATGTGTGTGCGCGTATGCGTTCTAACAGTCCATATACACTTTTAATATAAGACTAAACGGGGCTTATTAATGTCTGTTATTTGTGTCCTCATTTTGGAAATCAAAATATGATCACTCTGGAATGACATACAGGTAGCATGTGTAATTTGTTTTGACGCTTTTGCGCATGCAGGTCTCTTTGCTGAGTGCATCTCGGACTGCGAATTAGTGCGCGTGATACTTGAACGGTCTCAATGGACAAAGGCAGTCTGAACGGGCACGCCAAAAACCATATGGCAAAAAATCGGATTTGTGCATTAAGACGTGTAGTATGAACCTAGCCTAAGAAGGCAAACGAACGATCACTGTTAGTCCCTCCCAGTTCAAATGGATTGGACGTTCATCGCCGTAAATTGGCATAGAGTGAGTCAACAGTCAAGATTCATTTTTATGGCTACGGTATTAAAAGCAAGCACGTCTCTGTAAGTGGCTGAAAGAAAAGTAATCGACTTAGCGGTATTAAATCCACCTCTTTGTCTCTGATGTTCCAATTTCGCAGATAGGTTGTGTGAAAGGGGCTTTTGTTTGGTTCTGACAAGAGATAAGCTCACCACGTGTTGATTCAAACCCAGAACCTCAACGCTAAGAGGTAGGTAGGAACGCTAACGGCTAAACAACTGTGCTGCGTTCGTTAGACTTTATCAATTTTAGCGAAAAAAAAAGAAAAAATCCAAATTACATTTTGACCACTGGAAATAATCCTACCTTGTCCCTGACCTTTTTGTCATCCGGCTTCTGGTTGCCGAGGTAACCCTCATCTGCGGTTAACAACTATATGTCACATTGTCATTGACATTCTGTGGTCTTTGGCAGCCAAATCGCAAAAGTCCCCCAGATCCTACATCCCTTCTTCCTGCATGTACAGAGGCTTAAGGCTAGGATAAAGCTGGGTATAAAACTTATCTGTTATGTTCTTGTTCTTGGAACATGCAGAAGACCCGTTCCAGACGACCTTAGGGGTCTAGATGTCTCATAGGAATCTACCACATGGACAAGATTGCTTTCCGGAGTCGTTACAGAAAGAAATCACCGGCCGTAAAATCTATGAAATGATACACCTCAGGTATGAGTAAAAAAATATGCTCGGCACAATGAAAGACAGAGTTGAGCAACTTAAAGGTGTTAGAGAAGTGGCAAGAACTTGACAAATATTGTCGAAATTAGGCGCTATTACTATTTTTTTCACCACTAGGGGCTGCCTTACAGGGAATTTCAAGCTCGGGAAGAACTTTCCTGCCACACAACCACCAGGAGATGGTAGTGATGCCCGATTTTTGATTGTGATTTTGACAAAAGCGACAACGTTCTACTTCTGATTACGAAAGAAGGTAAAAATGTACTTTTATGTCCTGATGGACGAAGTGAGTCCATTTTTACATTTGGTAATTGAAGGAATTTGACCTTTCAGCCAGATTGCCGGAATCACGTCAGCCGAACTGTCGCTAGCGCAATTCCAACGACCCGGGCCGGCGGAAGTCCAACAACCTGGCCAAAAGGCAGCGCGTTCACCTTAGTCTTAACCCCTTGTATTGACTCCATTTTAAAAGCTGGAAAAAGGCTTTGAAACACAAGTTGACAATTTATTCCGAGTTGACAGCAATCATACGGGACAGAGAGACCCAGGCGAGGATCCAGGGTCATCATATAACAAGTAAGGGTGTAACGGTACATGTATTTGTATTGAACCGTTTCGGTCATTTTGGTTGGCTATGTGTGAGCATGTAGGTGGAACTAACTAAATAAGCAAGGGCACAGGTAAAGTGGTCAGAATGACCCAGACACTTCAGTTATGCAACGCTGCGGCCATGGAAGATGTCCTCGAATGGAAAATTGTCCTCGAAAGTCTAGACGAAAGTCTAGACGTAAGACGCTGAAGATGTCCTAGAAGGTCTAGTTACGCAATGTTGCGTCCATGAAGCAAGGCAGTTGTATGTATTATGTATGTATTAGGTATGTATGAGCACAAGCAAATATTCAATCAATCAAGCAAATATTCAATCAATCAAGCAAATATTCAATCAACCCTCGATAATTAACTCAACACCGTTCATAAGAAAAAACAAAGATTCATTGAGGCATTTCATTTGTAAAATACATGTTAAAATCTATGTCATTCGGATTGCTTTTCTCTTTAGCACAGGACTTCTTTTTTCTCATTTCTTTCAGAAAGAAAGCTGACCAATACCTGGGGTCTGAAAGGCAAATTGTTGTTGGATTATCTTTAAATACCCGCTACTTTTTTACCAGAATTTTAGCTTTGTATAGGCTAATGTTCCTATTGTTGAAAGCACAAAGATGTGTAATAAACAACTAGCACATTTATATTTTGCATTTTGTTTTCTTACCTCACCGAAAATGAACCGAACCGTGACCTCAAAACCGAGGTACGTACCGAACCGAGATTTTTGTGTACCCTTACACCCCTAATAACAAGTCAACAATAGATTCCTGAATGAAAAATGAAAACGATTAGTTAAGCATTCAGTCTTTTAACGGCTCTGGTTAGGCAGGCTGTGGTCCGGAACAAAAGTGTGTTTGGGCGTTGTTTAGGATTATTGTCTGTTTGTGGATTGGACAGGATGATTCGGACGTTACTGTTGTCGGGGCAACGAGAATTAAGGTTTTTGCCATCTTCAGTGCCATGTGAGTGCTGAGTGTTCACTTCTCGGTCGCGGGTTTCACCGTATCAGATGTTCCTTGTGGCAAGACAAGATGTCCCGCCATTTGTTCTGGGCTGTCCGGAAGTGGTGATTGCGGGATTTGGTGCTGAAAACATGGGCTTGTGGATGTTTTGCCTATCAACTGGGTGTCAGCGTCAGTCTTTCTCAGTCAGCTGCATGACGCGGGCGTTGGGCTTCCGTGATCAGAAGGTGTCCTGTATCTTTCTGTCCTTATCTGCCTGTTGTCTTGGCGCTGCAAGTTCTAATCATTCCAAGTCCAACTGTTCATAATATCAAATATATTATGCTTGTTTTTTTTAAACTATGATATAAATGCTATTTATTTTATATTGGGTGTGCTAGAGTAATACAAGCAGTCAAACAGTAAATACAAGAAAAGTTACTATTCCCTTCATATATTACGTGATTATATAATCAAAGAAAAAAAAATCTGTGAGTTTTGAAAACCTGTCAAAATTCTCTTAGATGACATTCAAACATTGGCTGTTTTGAAAACAGCTGGCAGTTTTTTTTTTGCATTCAAATACAATTTCAGTGTTTGGAACGTATCCTCGGGGATAAACAGAAGTTCATCACAGTACCTTCCATTAATTATCAAGCGTTAATTACCGTATACACACTTGTTCGGCTTGCATAGACTCGTGACTTTGCAAATAATTTAAACCAGATGAGTACGAAGGGGCAAATGTCAACGCTTGTGTAATTTTCCTCACAAAACGCAAAAACAAAGCAATCCTTTCCTTGTATCAAAAACGTGGATTTGCAATTACATATAAGCAATTTGGGGCTAATTAGTCCGACATTTTCATGCCAAATTAAGTTTCTTACAAACTTACAAACACTCAAAAGACTCTGTAGGCTTGTAAGAAGTTTCCATTTGCAAACTAGTGGTGCCAACTTTGTTGCAAGTTAACTCCATGAAGATGAGGTCAACACATCCCAATATTCCCCTCAGTAACTAAAACACTCATAAAGAAACTTCTGGAACGCCATAAAAGTCTTGTAACAACTCCGGGCAGGACGCCTCCCCCCTTGATAGACAGCTTACAGTCCCCTCCATGCTTTTTTTAAAAAAATTTTTTACGGTGAACAGCAGAAGAAGTCACGCCGTTAACACTCGCATGGCGTCGTCGTGATATTCAATCAGCTTCTCGCTGGGCGAATGGAGAGCCAAGCTTAAGTTCGGGATGTTGGCGAGGACCCAAAGGCGCTATCTGGGTGCACATTAAAGTGTGTTGGTGTGTGAGTTCGCCCAAGCTTGACAAGTTAATAAAGCAAGCCATTGTCCTCCAGAAAGGGAGTTAAAAAACTACGCAGAGCAATTTTCCCTCAACGGTCACTTCATTAGATACAACATAACCTCAAAGCACCTGATAGGAGTTTATTAAAAAAGTAGATGCATTGTTTTGATTGATGACACTGCCGGAGAGCTATTCATTTAACAATATGTGGTAGTGCAATAAAACAAATGAATTTTTTGGTACTGATTGATTGAGTCAGTTATATTTCGAACAAGCAGTGGAATCCCTGCTGTTTTAATGGTAAAATCCTCAGAATGATCATAAAACTTTGAGTGACACCTGTGTTATACGGAATAGTCAAAAAGGCGTCTGTCTAGTACACCTGCTTCCAATCGGGGCTCATTTGAGTGAATTTTCTGCAAGGAACACGCCAAAGTGTGAGCCTGGAAAGCGTTGTAAATAGCTGTCTAAATGCATGACTTCCTGTTTAACTTTTTATCATACACAGAGATATCATGTTCCTCTGTGAAACTAGCGAATCATCTTTTTTCAGTTCCAAAGTTGGAAATTTTACCCTTAATGCATTGGCTGCCATTGACTGTGATATAGGTCCAATCCATTTGAGCTGGGAGAGTTCAAATATAAGTGGGTCAGCAATCCATGGCTCCTAAGCCCATACCTGTCAAGCTGACGGTTTCGGCGTAATTTGTACAAATGAGCACTGATTTTTACGTACGTACGTTCAAAATCTGTACGTTTTTCGTGCAATACGTTTTTTTTAGGGCTGTCAAAATTATCGCGTTAACGGGCGCTAATTAATTTTTTGAATTAATCACGTTAAAATATTTGACGCAATTAACGCACATGCCCCGCTCAAACAGATTAAAATGTACAGTACAGTGTAATGTCCGCTCGTTACTTATTTTTGGTGTTTGGCGCCCTCTGCTGGCGCCTGGGTCCAACTGATTTTATGGGTTAGTACAGTACTTTTCAAATAGTGGGGCGGGCCCCCCCAGGGGGGCGCGGAGCGATGCTGGGGGTGGCGCATGTGACCATGGGGAACATACTTTTTCGCCATACTAGAATAAAGTGTAATTGCACATCCACTGAGTGGGTGGCAGTGGCGCTCTCATTTTAAGGAATAAATGCATTATTTTTTAACCAAACAAGAGATCACAGCTAAGAGCGCTGGAGATATGAAAAGCTAAGATGAAGAAATATGATGAAGCGTATGTAGCATTTGGCTTTGACTTTTAGTACAGTGAGAGATGAGGAAAGACCAGTTTGTTTACTTTGTTTAAAAGTGTTCGCAGCGGACAGCAGGAATTCTTTTTTTCCCAGCGAAAATGTGCCAAATATTGCGAACAATTGTCCCGCTTTGTTAGTGTTACATCAGTAAACCAGCGAGCACTGTCAGCATCAAATCAGGAGGCATACCAATTTGCTCAATGCGAAATAACCAAACACCACAGCAAAGGAGCTGATACTGCCCGCAGCACAAATAAAAACTGTCTCTCAGTCCAATGACACTGTTGTTTTCGTTCAATTATTTTTTTGTTTCTTCAGTCTAATAGTTTGGCATATTGTCCTCTCAAGTTAATGTTGCTAATCAATTTGAATGTATGATTATTTATTGATTTTATTTTTTTCAGTGTCAAATGGTCAAAAAATGTATCGAGTCTATTTTTACAGTATGGATCTTTTTTTTTTCTTTAATATTAAAAAGGACACAATGTTATGCAGTGGTGTACTTATAATAATAAGAATTTTATAGACCGATGATACTACAGTATATTTACAGTGGCAGCAGAGAGTTGGGGGGGGCGCAGAACATTTACGTCTTCCTTGAGGTGGCATAACAGAAAATAATTGAGAAGCACTGGGTTAGTACCATGAGTGAGCATGGTGTAACTATTGACATCAACAATGGCGAGCTACTAGTTTATTTTTTGATTGAAAATTTTTACAAATTTTGATAAAACGAAAACATTAAGAGGGGTTTTAATATAAAATTTCTATAACTTGTACTAACATTTATCTTTTAAGAACTACAAGTCTTTCTATTCATGGATCGCTTTAAAAGAATGTTAATAATGTTAATGCCATCTTGTTGATTTAATGTTATAATCAACAAATACAGTACTAATGTACTGTATGTTGAATGTATATATCCGTCTTGTGTCTTATCGTTCCATTCCAACAATAATTTACAGAAAAATATGGCATATTTTATAGATGGTTTGAATTGCGATTAATTACGATTAATTCATTTTTAAGCTGTAATCAACTCGATTAAAAATTTTAATCGTTTGACAGCCCTAGTTTTTTTTCTCCGTTCGGATATTGTCACCGTTTCGGCAACGAGACAATGTGCGTTACTATGCGTTACGTTGGTTGAATGATGCGAGAAAAGTCAGAGACACGGAGAGGGAACAGTGTTTGTTGTGACGCTTTAGCAAATGCGATGCTAGGCTAGGTGGCTCCAATATTTCCTGACTGTAGCCGACAGCCTACAATCTACGCCTAGATATCACATGCATATAGAACTACATGCGAAATGACAGACTCTGTGGCGTTGGTAAACAGCCGTCATTTTAAAGCAGCAGACTTCTCAGAAAGGCTCTGTTGTAGTGAAAGAAGTAGTGATGAAACAGTTTTAAAACTTTCACATGTCGAAAGTAGACAGAAGGGAACTAATGCAAAAACGGGAGCAATTTTAACAACTTTAACAGTTGATTCACAACATTAAATGACTTTCAAACATAGCAAAGGTTACTATGTTTTCCTTTTTTTTTTTTTTTTTTTCAATGAAAAAAAAAACATGAAAGGTAACACCAGTTACTTTGCCAAGTAACTAATTACTCTTACATTCAGGTAACTGAGTTACTAACTCAATAACTTTTGGGGAGAAGTAATTTGTAACTGTAATTAATTACACTGGTCATAAAGATGAAGTCTGCAGAATGAAAAGTGACGAAAGCGGAAATTTTATTCTGCCAATTTGTTGCCGAACACAATTTGCCCGCAACTATTGCTGATCACTTCTCAGAATTAGCAAAAGAAATGTTCCCTGACTCAAAGATTGCATCGGTAAGTTAATTTGATCAACTGACCTTTTTAATTTATATTTGGACAACTACCTTCAAGTCAAACTGAATTGCGAGCTGAAGTGCCATGAAGTGCAGCCATCAAAAGACATGATAGAAATTGCCAAAAGTGCTACATACAGTACAATTATAACAAAAGTCACTGTTAGATTTTAGTAATCATGATGAGCTGAAGATATTGATTTTTTCTTTGATTGCACCAGGTTATATGTTACAATATTACCAATAAATTAATATTATTTTAAAAATTGAGTTTTATTTTTATTTCATAGACCACGCTATATACGATGTTGTAAGATTAGTCACCAATTTGTAAGGGCATACGTCACTATTTGTAAGATTGCCAATGACCTCGGGTTGACAGATACTGTATGTAAGCTGCAGGCAGCTCTTTGAACCATCCGATGTGGCTATTTCATATTAACCCTTTAACACCGAACGTCTCGGCGGCGACACATTAACGCATATCATCTTTGAAGCCTCGTCACGCTGTAATTACATCACCCACATGCTGCTGGTTGGTCTCATTTGAAAGTGTGGAGGTCCACGCCCGTTTATACTTGTCAATCGAGTCAAACGGGAGATAATGTACTTTTATAGTTTTATTGCCCTCTTAAATAAACATTAAAACGGTGCATGGACCATGTGTTTATGTCCATATTTCCATAATTTCTTGTCCTTTTTCAAAACCGAAAGCACCACGAAAAGCTACATATCCCAGGAGCCACTGTGAGGTCATGAAGGATGGATGTAATGTGAGCATTTTTAATAAATTGCCAAGCGAGGTGCCACCTCAGGAGAGAGAAGTGACGTAGCGATTGACGGCAGGTCGGAAAACTAAATTCAGCGCATGCTAATAAATTATTTCATCAAATCGTGGAAGAGGATGGGCGAGATTTGCCATTGATTTCTTCGGATGAGTCGGCGAGTCAGAAGAGCGACAGGTTGACAGCAGTGCGCAAACGGCGGAAGAGTGGGGTGTGTGATGTAGTGTGTGAGGTAGCCCTGTGATCTGTTGAAGGGAAAACTGAGTGGCATGCCTGAAAAAAATGAACTGAACTAGTTTATTGGAATATTTTTGAAAATATGTTTGATTTTTTTCCACCCCTGAATAAATTGAACTGAACAAGTTTACTGTCAATATTTATGAAAATACTCTTTTGCAATATTTGATCTTTTTTCCCCCACTATCAATCTTTTCAATTTGTATAGCGATGTGTGTGTTCGAGAAGCTTGATTGTATGCGTATAGAGTACTTTTGATAAGGTTATGGGTGCCATACCTAACCTAAGATATCCTACAAACCCTTTTTGTGTTCGTTGAGCATGTTTGGTTGTCAATGGGACATCAATATTACAAATTTTAACAAAATAATTTGGGATTTTTTTTGTCTTTTTGGGTTCAAATTGTTGATTATAATTGGTCAGTAAAATAAAACAACAGTTTGGACATGAAGGTTATTGTGTCCTGAAAAAAGGTACCCAACCAGGCCATTGTGAACTATTTTTCTTTGAAACAAAAAGGCAACATCAATGGCATGCAATTCGGACATAATGGGCTCAGGCGTTTAGAGGGTAAATAAACAAATATTTGATTTAACTTTATGACGGCACCTGCGAGATTTAGCAAAGAATTTTTAACATTCCATCAGTAGGTAGATCAAGTCAAGCTAGCTGTTTAGAATGTTTGTTAACAGAACACTAACGTAGGTGATGAATTCACCAACTATGTATAGTCACGGTTGCAACTCGGAACGCGTACCCACAAACCTTTGTGCTATTCGCAGGCAGAAAAACTTGTGTTTACAACATTCAAGTAGCAACTGCGACTTTAGATAATTCACCATTGGACATTCACATGTGCAAAGGCTTGTGAGTACCTCTTCCGAGTGGTAACAGTGATTTGACATAGTTGGTGAATTCATGACTTGAGGGAGTGTTCTGTGAATAAAGTGTGTAAAAAGTGAGCATTTATTCTGCTTACTGAAAGAAAGTTAAAACTCCTCTATTAAGTCAAATATGCACCACCAATATACAGTGGAGCTGAGGTAATCAATAATAATATCTACAGTATATGTGCATGCGGCTCACAATCCTATGTTCTCTGTGGAAACTGGGTCAAGATGGCTCTTCGATTGTTTGTGGTTGCTCGACCCCTGAGCGGCTATATACTACTTTTGAGTTTAGTATTTAAATTTTAGTAACATGTAGGGATGTCCCGATCGCATATTTTTGCGTGCGAGTCCCGATCAGATATCGAAAAAAGTTTGAAACGTTATTGTCCCACTATGGCGCCTTCATAATGTGAATTACTTTTAAACAAGAATAACGTAGAAAAATGCTCGTCTTTGTTAAATGCTCCATTGAGTGAGTCCACTCATGCTTTGACGCTCACGCTGCTGAGAACAGCCTAAGGGGCCGTTTACATGGTGACTCTCCGAGAATACGAAAAACGTCAAATTTGCATTTGCATTTGCGTCTCCATTTGAACAATGTCGCGATTCCGCTTGAAAACGATGTAGTATTCATGCCAGGCCCTAGGGGGCAGTGCAGATTTACTGGGCGACAGAGAATGATGTACTTTGACCCCACCAAGCTCCCTCAGCCCGGAAAAAACAATATGCCCGCCCACTCAAAGCAATGTCATTTTTCTTTTGCTCAAAAAGGCACAAAAATTGAAACTTTCAACATATTTAAAAATATTATCAAAACAGTAAATTAAAGCCGACATTCCGCCATATTTGCTGTTTTTAATGTTTAGCAGCACCGCTGCGCACGCCCAATGTGACGTGTACGAGTGCTGACGTTAACGACGCGGTTTCGCGCCGCAGGAGCCTTTGATATGCATGCCGAGGAAGCCCCCCTCAACCCCCCGCAATCGGATTCTTCCACTTTGGAGGCAGGATTCAGAATTTTTCGTCTTCGCCGACACCATATGCACGCGAGGCAAGTCCGCAACTCAGTCATTGTCAGTCTTTGTGTCACAGAGTCGCCATGTAAACTGTCCCTGAGCCTCTTAGTGTTTACCAAGCTAAACGATGATTGGCACATTCGGCTCTTTGATGGTAGAGCTACCAAGTTTCTCTGGCAAGATCAAAGCTACATCCCGGTCAATCATTGTTACTTTAAATAGCTTACTCCAGGGCACTGCTAAACAATTAAAGCAGCATGGGGGAGAGTGAGAGGCTGTACTAGCATGAAGCAGAAAAACATATATATATATACAGGGGTGCACATAAGTGGTCCGCATGCGCGCATGCGTACTGGACGTAGACAAACGCGCTGGCCCTCAACGGCTTCCATACGCTTTTGCGTACCGATGGCTGACCACTGTATTTGCGGCGGACACAAGAAAATAACTTCTCAAAATGTTGAAGAGGCAGGCCACACTGAGTAATTACTTCCGTGTTCCCCCACCCCCGTCAAAAGACAGACAGATGACAGAGACGTCACCGGAGCTACCGGAAAATAAGGACTTTTGCTGAAAAGTGGCTACAGGAAGTACCATGGCTAGAAGCAAATGATGCTCGCACGGAAATGCGGTACAAAATGTGCCGTGAGAATCCCAATGTCGCCGATAAGAGCAGCCCATTTTATGTAGGGTCAAAGAATTTCAGCCATCCAAACTTTGAAAAGCACGAAAAAAACAGAGCGCATGTGGCAATTAAGCAAACTATCGATGTCAAACAGGACCCCACTCGCCCTATGGACAAGCGGCGGAATAGGGCAGAATAAAGGTAATGAACAGCGACATGCACTGACAAACGTGTTTTTGCTCGCATTTTACAAAGCTAAACATGCACGTTCAATGAGG
Source organism: Corythoichthys intestinalis (assembly GCF_030265065.1). Lineage (NCBI taxonomy): Eukaryota > Metazoa > Chordata > Actinopteri > Syngnathiformes > Syngnathidae > Corythoichthys > Corythoichthys intestinalis. The sequence goes on along the minus strand of NC_080414.1, from coordinate 14,446,401 downwards.
TCTTTTGAGGAGGACATCCCACTTTTAAAAAGGCTTGGAGTTAATGTGGGAGCCGCATCATGCCCTTTATTTTGAATTACTGCTTTTATGTTTATTTCTTTACATTTCACTTCAAAGTAATGGCAATTTTGTTGTGCCAGTTGATGTTAATCAAGCATTAATTCTTAATATAATTAAGTTAATTGGCTCTAAGTAAAGCTTGTCATAAGTTTATCGCATCAGGCGGGTCGGCTCTCAAGCTCAATGAGGACCAAGTCACATCTCCAGGTCCTCCTCTGAGAACCTGGGCAAAAAAATTATGTGCACCCCTGTATATATATTTCTTTTTAATTAAAAACCCGATCCTTTTCACCCCATTCCGATCCTCTGAAAAATAGCGTGATCGGCTCGATTTCCGATCAAGTATCGAATCGGTACATCGCTAATTGTTTGCATAACGTTGTGATTAATTGGGCAGAAAAAAATGCAATGTTAAAGGCTATTATGTGCTGCCAAGCCTTCCCAGATAACATGGATTGGACATCTGTCATTGTCAATAGTAGTCAGTTAGTTAAAAATATAAGAGTGCTGTATACTACATTTGAGTTTAAGATTGAATTGCATGCATAAAGTAATTAATCGCAACGACCTCAACACAATCAAAAATAATGGCGATTATTTGCTGCCAGCCAAGTTCAAAGGAATTGAACGTCAGTCACTGTCAATCACATTCAATGAATTAAAATAAATGTTTGCTATGCCGTATTTTTCGGACTATAAATCGCTGTTTTTTTTCATAGTTTGGCTGTGAGTGCAACTTATACTCTGGAGCTCCTTATGTGTGATATTATTAACACATTATTATATCATTTCACATGTTATTTTGGTGTTTTGGAGTGACACTGATGGTTTGGTAAACTTGTTAGCATGTTCTTAATCCTATATTTATCTGAATAACTCTTAATAGCTATGTTACGTTAACATACCGGCCATGTTCGCATTTCGTTGTTCATGCGTCATGTAACATTATCATACTGTACACATATTCAGCATGTTGTTTTCTATTGTATTTTTATTTTAAATTGCCTTTCAAGATGACATATGTGTTCTACAGTTGTGGTCAAAAGTTTACATACACTTGTGAAGAACATAATGTCATGGCTCTCTTGAGTTTCCAGTTATTTCTACAACTCTGATTTTTCTCTGATAGAGTGATTGGAACAGATACTTCTTGGTCACAAAAAACATTCATGAAGTTTGGTTCTTTTATGACTTTATTATGGGTGAACAGAAAAAAGTGATCAAATCTGCTGGGTCAAAAATATACATACAGCAGCGCTAATATTTGGTAACATGTCCCTTGGCCATTTTCACGTCAATTAGGCGCTTTTGGTAGCCATCCACAAGCTTCTGGCAAGCTTCTGGTTGAATCTTTGACCACTCCTCTTGACAGAATTGGTGCAGTTCAGTTAAATTTGATGGCTTTCTGACATGGACTTGTTTCTTCAGCATTGTCCACAAGTTCAAGTCAGGACTTTGGGAAGGCCATTCGAAAACCTTAATTCTAGCCTGATTTAGCCATTCCATTACCACTTTTGATGTGTGTTTGGGGTCATTGTTCTCCTCCAAACATATTTCTGGGCATTGTGGCCAAACAGCTCGATTTTTGTTTTGTCTGACCACAGAACTTTCCTCCAGAAGGTCTTATCTTTGTCCATGTGATCGGCAGCAAGCTTCAGTCGAGCCTTAAGGTGCCGCTTTTGGAGCAAGGGCTTCCTTCTTGCACGGCAGCCTCTCAGTCCATGGAGATGCAAAACACGCTTGACTGTGGACACTGACACCTGTGTTCCAGCAGCTTCTAATTCTTGGCAGATCTGCTTTTTGGTGATTCTCGGTTGAATCTTCACCCTCCTGACCAATTTTCTCTCAGCAGCAGGTGATAGCTTGCGTTTTCTTCCTGATCGTGGCAGTGACAAAACAGTGCCATGCACTTTATACTTACAAACAATTGTTTGCACTGTTGCTCTTGGGACCTGCAGCTGCTTTGAAATGGCTCCAAGTGACTTTCCTGACTTGTTCAAGTCAATGATTCGCTTTTTCAGATCCATGTATGTATATTTTTGACCCAGCAGATTTGATCACTTTTTCTGTTAACCCATAATAAAGTCATAAAAGAACCAAACTTCATGAATGTTTTTTGTGACAAAGAAGTATCTGTTCCAATCACTCTATCTGAGAAAAATCAGAGTTGTAGAAATGACTGGAAACTCAAGAGAGCCATGACATTATGTTCTTCACAAGTGTATGTAAACTTTTGACCACAACTGTATGTGTTGGATTTTATCAAGTAAATTTCTCCCCAAAATGCGACTTATACTCCAGTGCGACTTATATATGTTTTTTTCCTCTTCGTTGGGCATTTTATGGCTGGTGCGACTTATACTCAGGTGTGACTTAAAGTACGAAAAACACGGTATGCTATTTTGGGTTTACTGATTTTCAAGTACAGCATCGAGATTAATCACGATTAGTATAGAAGTATAATGGCAATCATTTTCTGCACTGCTCTCCCAGCTAACATGGATTGGACGTCTATTACCGTCAATGGCAGCTAATGAGTTAAAATTGTGCTATTAACTTTTGAATTTATTGTTAAATTACATGTATGGGCCGCGATTAACTGCATCATTTCCAAGCGATTAAAATGTTATGGCGTCTATTGTCATCAATGACACTGAAACCTATAAACATGTTTCTGATAAACAGTTGCGCCCCTTTGAGAAAATTCTTCTGAAATCCATATGACGAAATGAAATGCCCCAAAAAAACAAACCCAGAAAAAGACAGCAAAGCCACTGAAACGTCGGCATTTACTCTCGCCGCTATCGTCCTTGTCACGACGGCCTCATTAGCCGCTGCTAAAAAATACACGCCTGCCATAATATTAGGCTTCTTTCTCTACTTTTAGCGCATCACACAAGCATACAGCCCCACTGTAATTTTTTTATGAATGTAGTTTTAATTCATGAAGTGGTGACAGCCTCTGCAATGCAGGGATTTAGTTCCCCCAGTCAGGCAGACACTTGACAACAAAAGACTCCGCTAAGGTTCACTGTAAACATACAGAGGCACTTTTGAGAAAAGAGGGACTTCAGAACTAAAAAAGGCCACTTCATAGCTGTTATAGAAGCATAGGGCAACTAAATATTACTGTATTATAGTGCGTGTCACAAAGTTTGGTCTTTTTCGGGAGTAATAGAGTCTTATTGTGGCTTTTTGGGGGGGAACTTTTCAATCTTTTAGTATCGCTTTGAGGCATTGTTAAGACATTGTTCAGGCATAAGTAACATTTTAAAATTTCAGACTTTTTCATGTAGAGAATAATTAAAAAAAAAAAAGCCCTGCCATACTCAAATCTGTCCTGTCTTCCTCTACCTATCCTACGGAGTATCAGTGGTGATTGCTGGTATTTCAGTGAGGGGAAGCTCAAAGTGTGTCTGCCTGTGAGTGCGTTGTGATGGTGGAAGGGCTCAGCGGCACCCGCTGCTCAGTAAGGAAAGAAACTAGAGTGCCAGAGGTCAAGTCTCATAAACACAAGCAGCTACAATAGAAAAGAACACCAGAAATAAAGCTCTTTTTTTTTGGTAGTTGTTTATAACAAAGCAAGTGTTGCTAGGATGATTATGAAAATCTCCGGTTCAACTCAGAACCACGTAATGAAAATGGAACCCCCCCCGCGGATGTTTATACGACAAGATCACTGATGCGCTCATAGACCCCAGAGACGTACAGTGTCCGATGGGCAGGATAAACCCAGCAATTAGCCAATAACTCGTCTCATTTCGCTGTAGTGGAACAATGTACTCTCAACTCTGGAGAAGCACAGCTTCCACACTGTTTAAAGGAATGTTGCTCGAATGAATAAAAAGCAAGCCGCATCGTAACCAGTATTAGACGCTAATTCTCAACAAAAATTGAGCGCGTAGTAGTACATATTTAGTCAGTGACATGTACACATAACAGTATACATTTGATCACTTTTTTTTTTTTTTTTTTTTTACGTTTTCGGGCAAGCAGAGCTTCCCTTGCAGTCTTAGAGCAATCGCAATGGCCACAGCTAATTATAGGTATATGGTGTCTCTTTAGGTCAATGAAGTCGTAATGAAATTTTTTTTTTTTTTTTTTAGTCGTAATGAGCTTGTAATGCTAGTAATAAAGTAGCATATTGTTCTTTCTTTCTAAGTATTTTGCATGAAGCAGTCACGTCATTCTAGGACATTTGTTCCGAGTTAGGGTTCAGTTTTGCTCAAAATTGCTGTTTTAAACCAAGATTTATGACATCCTGTTCAATTTCATGCATGGTTCCTTGATACTTTATCATGCTTCATATTATGATACACATGTTCATATATATTCTCGTTGGTATGTTAACCTTTTCGTGCATGAAATATGATTTTTAAAAAATGTTCCTTAATAGTTTTTATTGCATTTATATAGGACAAGGGTCTCAAACCTGCGGCACAGGGGCCAATTGCAGCCCCCGTTTGACATCAAGTTGTAGTATTAATGCTGACTACATGTATTTTGCAATGGGCAATAAAACTACAACTAACGAACTAACTAACTATAAAACTTTCAATAAAATTAATGAATTAATTGAAGGATTCATTTTGGGGGGAGGGGATCAGTGATTTATATGTTATTAAAAAAAAAAAAAAGAAATGCAAAAAAAAAAAAGCCATGTGTAAGAAAATATATAAATAACTCTAAATATAATAAAATAGCCCTACAACTGACTGGCACTGAAAGTCAATTGGGATAGGCTCGTGCACCCCGCGACCCTGACAAGGATAAGCAGTGTTTAAAATGGATGGATGGATAAAATAAAATAAAATAAAATAAATAAATACAAAAAAAATTCATTAAGTGTTGCTTACGTGTGTTTTCTTCTAGGATTTTTTCTCAGTTATTATTTTTTTATTTTATGATTTGTTTTATAAATCTCGTGTGACCTCACCTTGCTTACCTCTTTGGCTGCCAATAGCCACGTTTACATGCTGACTTTTATTCATACCGATTCAAATCATTCCGAATGGAAATTTCAGATCAGCTGTTTACATGTCACTTCATCTATTCCGATCCAGCGTTTACATGTGACTGCCTTTATTCCGAAAGGACGTTTGACAACTGCCGTCTGACATGCGCAGATTAATCAAAACAAAGCGTCACGTTGCAAAACATGGAGATCGATCGTCGGAGTGCTGCTGTTTTAACTTTAACCCACTTGTTGTGTTTGTGGGGTCGTATCCGCTTCTGCTGTTTTGCTCTTTTGCCTTGTAGTAGCCGGTTTTCCACCGGTTTCTAATCTGGTCAACGCTGCGGTCTATTCCGGCTTCGTGTAACCTCTCGTGAACTTTTTTAAATAGTTCACTGTTCCTCGTTTTACGCCCGTCTAAGCGAGCAATTATATTCAATTCTTTTAAAGTTTGAAGTAAATACAATCTTTCCGCCGCACTCCAATGAGGTGCGCTGTGCTTGGAAGCCATGTTGCAAGTGACGTTACTTACGTCACAAAGTGACGTCACCACGTCAGTACGGAGCATGTGCAGAAAGAACGCAACCAGACACCATTCCGCTTCCCTGTTTACATGATATAATTTTTCTTCTAATCAGTTTGGGAAAAGGAATATTCTACCCCTGTGAATCGGAATGAAATTCCATTCGGTTTGGGCCTGTTCATTCCGAATGAGGTGTTTATATGGAACACATTTATTCGGTTTGAACAAATATTCCGATTGTAATTGGAATATTTGGCTCCATGTAAACGTGGCAACTGACGGCAATAGAAGTCCAATCCATTGTAACTGGGAGGGGCTGGAAGCGATTGTTTTATTAATTTGAATATCCTTCTTTTACTAACTACCACAACACATACTTTGTCCCTGAAAGGGTTAAACTGGTGTCTTAGGCTTCACATGAAAAATGTGTCCAAACAATAATCCACAACTTTCTTTGTTGAGGTATTTGTTCTAATATGTTTGTGATGAGTATTTTAATTTAAAATTGATTGTTTGATTGCATTGGTGACTGCTAATTCTGTTTAAAAAAGCAAAAACAAAAGACAAAGGCCGCCGTTAATTAAGTATTCGACACCGTATGTTTAACGAGCAGTGTTTTCCTCGCCCTTTGCGTGCGCTATCTGTGGAAGATTACGATAAATACGCCTTTTGATCTGCTCAATCAAACCGCCAAACGGCTGAAAAATGACAAAGTAATCTCCCACGTTCTGCGGGAATCTTTAATAAGTGCCGTTTAATGAACGAACGGCAAGTCATTAACTTTGAAAGCAACAGTGATTGCTTTTGAAGGATTAGCGCACTTTCTCTGCATTTTAAAAGGCCCGCCGCTAATTTATCGGGAATTATTGTGGAGATAACGTTTAGATTGCAAGAAAAAAAACTGAGGCGTTAATCAAAAAGATGCAGAAGGCCGTTCATATGCACGCCAGTTTTAGCGATTGTAGTTCAAAACTTCTCATGTTCCTTCAGGTGTCATCAGGACGGCTTTACCTAACATGGACCGCGAGACCAGAGACCAGTACGTGCTGGTCATCCAGGCAAAGGATATGGTGGGTCAGATGGGTGGACTATCGGGAACAACGTCCGTCACCGTCACGTTAACTGACGTCAATGACAACCCGCCTCGCTTCCCTCACAGTAAGTAACAGCGCCAGTCAACAGGTTTCCTATGCTTTCCTATAACTTCACGTTCAAATAGACATTTTGTCATGATATTTTTGAAAATTGTGTGGATGTCACCAATCAAAACTTTGTTTCTCTTTTCAGAAAAGCATAAAAAAAGACAAAATATATTTTTTTCCATGTAAATGTTCTCTTGATGTGAATAATGTGCAATAAATTAAGTGATAAAGTACACTCCAGATAGACTGAGTGGTGAAACATTCAGTCAAAACCACTTCTGACACTTGAAAGTGCCACTTTACATAATTGCTACTTTTGTCTCAGATACTTTTAAGTACTTTTGGCTTGCCGAACCTACATTTGGCTTTACAAAGAATATTGTCTGATTTATTAATACAGCCCTTTTTGTTCCTTCTTGGTGCTGGCGTCGGGCCATTTTAAACTCAGCACGCTACAATAGTTGTAGGTAGTACTGTATTCATTTGAGATTAAGATTTTATGACAAAAAAATGAGCTTTGCTCAGAGCAAAAGTAGCATATTTTTTGTAATTTTCTTTTTAAAACGGCAATTAACGCATTCCTAAACTTAAATAGGTGCTATGCTAGTTAAGTAAAATCAGTCATAATTCATGCATGAAACGGTTAAAAGGCAACCTTCCTTCAAGGTTTGCAATCTTCGCTTCATTCCCCATCAAAACCGTAGAAAGCTTCGGCGTCGGATAACCGGGATCAATCTGATGCCATTTTCTTGTTGTTGTCAGTTTATTTCCCGGCGTGCTAATAGCTTCCCGGCTCAGCTTAAGGATTCAAAGGTGTCTGAGGCTTCTAGCGATAATCCAAAGCGCCGGCAATCAGTTTACCACCAACAGCTCCACCATCCTGTGCCTCGGAGTGCTTAGGCCGCCGCCCACTAGCTCAGTCAATTTGCCACCTCCTAGTGCAAAAGCGGCTGAAGTTGAGCAACAAGTTATCAATGCTGCTTAAACCCTAGATACTGATGTTCCATTGGGTGATAAACTCAGGGAAGTTCTTGAGGTGACGGACCAAAAATCTGACCGTAAATTGCTGTTTCGAACCAAAATTAACAATTTCCTCTTCAGTTTCAGGTAGTGTTGCACAGATACCGATACTAGTAGAGTAACAGTCCCCAATACGGCATTAAAATATAGACATCTGTATCAGGAGTACCATGAAATAATGTAGTAATTAGTAGAGATGTCCCGATCCGATATTTGGATCGGATCGGATGCCGATATGGGCAAAAAAATGCGCATCGGTATCGGATTGGAACACGGGAAATATTCCGATCCAGACTTCCGATCCAGTTTTTTTTACCTATATAGAGAGCGCACCGATTTACATAATCCATTCCAGTTTTTGCTTCGGTTTCCCTAAAATCCGGTCCGCATTTTACAGCACACCTTCAACACACCACATTTACATTACCGTCTCCCAATTTACCGAGAGACTTTATCGGTAAAAATGTCAGCTGTGTGGGATCATTTCACCTTAAAGGACGACAAAGACGAAGAGGCAGAGAGCAACATATGCCACAATAAAGTCAAGCGTAGTGGTAAAGCGTGACAAACTGGCATTCGACAGTCCCAAAGCCCAGGGAATAACAACAGTCATCACCGAAGAATTCATTCTGGATGACGAGCCATTATCTCACGTGAGTAAAGACGCTCCATCCAACACGCGATTCGGCCGCTGAAGATTCGAGAACGATTCACAAACATCTAAATTCCGATTATTGAAATATGTCAAGTAAAGCGGAACTAATACACAGCGCGGTCTGCGGGACGCAATGAGAAATTGACCGCTATGCGTCCCGAAAGTAAACATAACTTGTCTTAGACCCGGGTAATGCCAATGCTCAACTCACGGCTTTAGCTCAACTCATGCCGCTGGATAAAAAAACACAACAATACCTGACTTCTGCTGACAGCCGCAACAAACTACGTCAACGTCGTTTTACTGGAGATAATAGATATCATATGCATATAGAACCAGATGCCACACGACAGACTCGACTGCGTTAGCAACATTGAAGTATTGAAAACCAGATGCGTTAGTAAACAGCCGCCATTTTAAAGCAGAAGACTTCCCTAGTAGACTGTTATGAATCTTCCAAGCGAACCTAATTAACTTTTTATCTAAAATACTATTCGAATCTATCTTCAAAACAGTTTTAAAACTTTGACATGTCGAAAGTAGACAGAAGGGAAATTATGGAATAACAGGAGCAATTTTAACAACTTTGACGGTTGATTCAAGACATTAAATTAATTGAATGTAGTTTAAAGCTGCTGATACAGAATGGGGACTTGAGTATTTTATTTACTGTTTTAAAATGTTAACTTGATACTGAAATACTCGTTTATTTAAACCTGAGAGGCTTTTTATACAATTTTTGTAACTAATGCACGAAACATTGAAAGCATCTAATAGCTTGGGAGATTTGTGCGATTTTCCACTGAGGTTGTTGGTGTGTTTTACTTTTTTAAGACAGTTTACAATATTATTTGTACGTTTTACTAACTGACTATGCCGTTTCTGTTTGTTATTTATAATGTTTTGTGTTTGTCACTGAATAAACAAGTCAGTTTCTTGTTACCAACCGTTGTGTGTTATTCAAACTCACCTAATTCAGCTGACTAGTTGTTATCAAGGGTACTAAAACCTTTTTCAACATTAGTCTGACAACTAAGTAAGGAGGCTAAATAACTTTAAACTTTAACACATGCTCAGATAGGTCGGTATCGGTATCGGCCAGTATCAGTATCGGATCGGAAGTGCAAAACAATATCGGTATCGAATCGGAAGTGCAAAAATCTGGATCGGGACATTCCTAGTAATCAGTGTTATTTTTGGCAGCCATTTTAATTTCCGTCTTAGTATTTCGGACGAAAATACTTATTAGTTTTAGTCATATTTTAGTCATTTCAAAATGTGTTCGTTTTCGTCTAGTTTTAGTCGACAGTTTTAAAATGTTTCCGTCTATAAACTTCAAAAGTTTTAGTCCATGAATAAATATATAAATAAAAGGTTTCCAACAATTTCGAATGAACATGACAGACGAGCACATAACTGTAGAGTCTACAAGGACGTCACCATTTTCATGATATAATACACAATCAGCAGGAAAACAGCACATTATTTGCAATTAGTTAAACTCACCTGGAGGCCACGAACTGTATTTAAAATGTTTTTTCAAGAGTTTAAGAAGACAGAGTCAACGCGCTAACTGCTAATGCTAACGCGAACGCTATGCTAATGCTCCAAGTAAGTGAAGTACACAGGTTAAGCGTGTGTGTGGGGCGGGGGATATGGGGGGGGGGAGCACGTCACATGAGTGACACGACCCAACATTGCTAAATGCATGCTAACTACACACACACATAGACTTTATAATGATATTGAAGGGACACATTCCCCAGACACTGTGCCACGCCTTCAAGTAGGGGTCCGTCCCACACTCTGCTTCAGTCAGTCGAAGTCGGTCGCAGTTATTCTCAAACACATGCAGCGAACCAACGCCGGATTTAGGTTGAAAAAGTACGAAAGCTATACCGCATACAAACAGGAAGGATTGTCTTAGGAGGGATTTGTTCGAGGATTCAAGTTTATTATTATATTTTTCATACCATGCATGCATTTTGAAACATGAAAAAAATCAATGGATGAAATTAACCGCTACGGCATTGGCTTCATAATTCGCAATATTTACGTAAAATAAATGCTAACTGCCTGTTTTTTGCTTTTAACCGAGAATTGAGACTGTTATGCATTCATATCTATAGATAATTCAGGGATTTAAGCATTTATTCACAAGAATTTTCAACCTAAAAGCTCTTTGTGGTGATAAGGCGGCGCCACAGTGGCTTAAATAATAGCTGCACATTTGACATATTTACATTAAAAAAATTCCAACTGCCCGGGTCTTTGCTCTTTTAACAAAGAATCGAGACTGTTTTACGTACATATTTTCAAAGAATTCAATGATTTATGCATTTATTCACAAGAATTTTCAGCGTAAAAAGCTTTTCGTGGTGATAAGGCAGCGCCACAGTGGCTTAAAGACTAGCAGCACATTTGACACATTTACGTAAAATAAATGCTAACTGCCCTTTTTTTTTTTTTTTGCTTTTAACCAAGAGTCGAGACTGTTTTACATCCACATCGATAAAGAATTCAGGAAATTATGCATTTATTCACAAGAATTTTCAACGTAAAAAGCTCTTTGTCTGTGTTTCCACTTGGCGTTGTAACGGCGGAAAAAATAATTAGCTAGATTGCCCCGTTACTGAAAAAAATAACGCCGTTATGAAACGGCGTTATTTATAACGGCGTTATTCCCAACACTGGTGATTAGTGATTAGTGCATGAGCTAAGCTAATGTACTAATGTAGTATAATGGCACTAACTGTGGACTTAATACAAGCATCAAGAAAAAATGAAAACGAAAAAAATATTTTGATGTTGTTTTCAAAAAACATGGAATTGATACAGTCGCGGCATCGGCCAATATTACTCAGTATCGTATCGGGATTAAAAAAATACTATCTGTGCAACACTAGTTTCAGGCATAAGTCCTTGTGACTTCGATAGCTATGCCCACCCAATTTCTAGAATATCTGTGAAACTGCTGTCGTAGCCCATTTTTTTAACCTTCCTCCTTGGGTCAGGGTTCACAGCTGATAGGCCATTAGTGAGCATCACACTCCATGAGTGGTCCTCAGAGGCAACCCGGACCGGCTGCTTGGTGGGGTATGGAAGGTGGTGACGCAAATTGGAAATTTTTTTCCGCTTCGCTCGTCTTTTAAAGGACCGCTATTCCACGGCAAATTAAAAAGCCATTATACAGATTACATGGCAGCAAACAATGTGGGGCAGATTAGCATTTAGACGGACGGCGGAGGGGGACACTGTCAGGAACACAGAAAGGTCTCGTAATGAGCTCTGTCACGCCGATTGGGGGGAGATTATGATTATGAATATGATTCCCTTCTTTATTCTTGCGAGACTACTTTAAATCTGGGAGGGTCGCACAAAAGCTTCAGGGAACACAATGGAGAGTATCGGAGTAATAGAATCTTGTGAAGTGGACGCTTGGGTCTGAGTGGAGCAAAGAGCACAATGGAGTTGAACTTCCATTTACGGACCAATGATTGGGGAAGGCCATTCAGTTCCACCACACTAGTAGAATTCTAAAATGTGGATTTAAACCTTGCTCGTGCAGTCAATAAAGGTTTTGGCGTAACTGCAGTTTTACGAAATTGTGTTGCTCAAAACCACTACTAAATCGTGACCAGAAATCACAGGGATTAATTAAAGATCAAGATTTCTTAAGTCTTTAGGTGGTCAAGTACATTTTTTTAACTCAATAGCTACCATTGAATGTAATAGACACTCAATCCATTTGAAGTGGGAGGGTGGCAGCGAATGAACGTTCGTTCATTCGCTGCCACCCTCCCACTTCAAATGAATTGGACGTCTACTCATGCTAAACTTATTTACGTTTGGACATCTATCACCGTCAATTGCTGATTATTGGTGTTGAACCAAAAACTGTGGCTTCCTGCAGAGTTGATTGCGTAAATAACATCTTGTCACCATGGCAGCCAAGTTGATTTTGATTTTTAACGCCTACAAAAAATAACCCTAATTCCTCTGTTTGTTGGCCTTGGCTTAAGTCCCAACGCCTCTTCCGTATACAGAAATTCGAATTCGGACGCCACTCGTTCCTTAAAATATGCAGCTCCACCACAACGTTATCTGTCTGTCCTTTACCCCCAGAGGTCAACCAGTACACAGTCTTGGAATCACTTCCCGTGCAGTCCGTGGTAGCCCGAATAAAGGCGACTGACGCCGACATTGGACCCAACGCCGAGATGGACTACCAGTTAATGGACGGGGACGGTCCTGGTGTATTCAACATCACAACAGATGAGAACACACAGGAGGGAGTTGTTCTTCTTCTTAAGGTAGCGCAACTATAGCAGCAATTCTGTTCCAGAAATGGACAAATAGCTCTAAATATTGTTTTAGTTGGCTTCATCTTCATTGAACTACTGTTTTTTCGGACTATAAGTCACGATTTTTTCATAATTTGGTTTCAGGAATGCGACTTACACTGTGAAACGAATATATGTGTGTATATGAAGTTATTAAAGGGATGACCCAACCCAGTGGCAGAACAGATGTGAACAGGGCCCGGGTGCGATGAGTATAAACAGGATCCCCCGAGCTGACCGTCCAAATTGGGGAGGGTGTTGGGTGTTGGGAAGTGCTCGTGGCTCAAGACGCGGGCTGCTTCAGACAACCAGCCAAATGGCTGACAGATATATTTTAACACTTAAACGCTATATTACAGCTCCATGCATCATCTTACCTTTCTGTATGACCCTCACCTCGCCCAACCACACCCACTTTACACCCTCAAACTGGGACCCTTAGACTAGGTTCATACCGCAGGTCTTAATGCACAAATCCGATTTTTTCATGTTTTTCCAACCCAAGTAAGGCAACTAAACGGTCTGAATAAGAGAAGTTGCATATAAGTGGACTATTTCAAATCTGATCTAGGTCACTTTCGTATGTGATTAAAATCCGATCTGGACCACATTTTTCCAGAATCTGGCTGCGGTCTGAACTGTCATCTCTTCCAAATCGGAATTTATGCAGCAATTACGTCAGCAAAGAGCGAGAGGCACGGAGGATGGCAGCATTTACATTAGCATTAGCACCTAGCTTAAACTCGGCTTTTGGGGAAGAGGCGGGCTTGACAACAGTCATAAAAAATTAAATGGGGGTGGAAAAGAATAAGCCTGAGAATGCTTGGTTTTCTTTCTGTGCGCTAAATAAGCAATATTTCAAGAATGCTTACACAACTGAGAGTCGGGGCAAACAGCCCATATGTGTGTGCGCGTCATGCACGCACAGGGCGTGCATGTGTTCTATTAATCCATATGAATTTTGAATATGAGACTAAAGGGGATTATTAGGGCCCGAGCACCAACTGGCGCAATAGCCCTATTGGAATACAAAGGATTATTTTTGTTTTATTTCCCTGGCAAATGAAAATGGCCTATTTGGGGGCCTTAACATGCACGAAAACACCAAAATTTGCATATACATGCGGCATTGCCTTAATTTTGCAATGTTGTGAAAAAAATGTAACAAAGTTGCTCAGTGGCGCCCCCTTGAATTTTTCAAAAAGGCGTCTTCTATTAGGTGTAGGTCCAAAATCAACAGGAAATCGGGTATTTTGTATTGAATGTGAAATTTTTTTATCAATTTACTGGGTGCCCATTTGAGACCTTGGCACCTTGGGAGTTAGTTGGATCCTCCTAAAAATTGGTGAGACTGTTCATGAGACATGATACAAGGTCTTTTTCCTATCTGCCATGTATGAAAGGTATCCCAGCCTGAACACGACTGCAATGAAATATTTACCCATTAGGCCTGCTGCCCCCTAATGGGAACAGAAAACAGCCTTTTATACGAGACAGGCTCCTACAAACAAGGGAAATAAATCAGTTGACCTAAAATCTGTATCAGAGGAGCCTTGAGACATGTGTTCAGGTGCCTGATTAAAAATATTAAGATTTCGTTGAAGTTGAAGACAGGAAACAGGTAAGTGAAAATGACCGTCACCATTTTGTCTCGCCACAAATTTTGAACATTCATAACTTGGCAGATATACAACATATCTGCGCCAAACTTCCCTTGCTTGTTGAGAGTCGTACCCTGAAGGGTCCCATAGGAGTCATTTGCATCAACTCTGCAGCGCCAACTAGTGGCAACAGAAAGTCACTCTTTTGCTTATACATGTCCAATTCTTTTCAGGTTGGTCATTGTGGTTACAAGACCAATTGTAATACTACATTTTAACGCCTATGTCCACATGTCTCTGTCTGTTGCCATGACTACTGTCTGTTTGCCACTAAAAGAAAGCAGATTTTTTTTCATGGACTTAGGCAGCTTACAGAGCTACAAAATTGGCACACTTGGTCCAATTGGCCAAAAAACAAGGGAATACAGAGATTTTTATTTTTTCACTGTATTCCCCCACTTTCATTTATGTCTGTTATTTGTGTCCTCTTTTCATAAATCAAAATATGATCACCCTAGAATGACGTTGAGGCAGCATGTGTAGTCGTTGTCTTGAGGCTCCTGCGCCTGTTGGTTGGTTTGCTCAGCGCATCTCGGACTGTGTAATAGTGCAAATGTGTAATACTTGAATGGGGTCAATAGACAAAGGCAGTCTGAACAGGCACGCCAAAAAAAAAAACAAATATGACAAAAAATTGGAATTGTGCATTAAGACCTGCGGTATGAACCTAGGCTTAAGACACCTGGGCCTGAATGCAGTCGCGACCCCAGCTCCCACCTAAGTTCTACCCCTGACCCAACCTAAATTACATGTTGGTTCTACATTGTGTCATTCACGAGACAGTGAGGGAATATTTGCACTTTAATAATGGAAGCAGAAGAACAGGCTTATATTCACATCCACAAATAACGACTTATCTTTAAATCAAATGTCATGCTCAGTCACACAACAAACAAAATACTGTAGTATATGAAGCAAAAATTGAAACAAATGGAATAATAACTGAAGCAGTGTTGTTTCTCCCAAAAAGCAATTGTGTTAGTAACTCAGTTACCTGATTGTAAGAGTAATTAGTTGCTTGGCAAAGTAACTGGTGATAATTTTCATGTTTTGTTTTACTCAAAAAAAAAAAAAAAAAAAAACAACAACAACCAAAAAACAGGTCACACAATGTGAAGTTTAAAGGGTTTTTGGGACAATTGCTCCTAGCCCAATTCTTCACCCTAAACTTAACTAGACATAGGGGTATTTCGGATATTGCGATAACTAGATAGTAACCTTTGTTTTATTTGGAAGTCATTTAATGTTGTGAATTCAATTCAGTTCAATTTATTCACACACACATTCATATTTACAAAGTGTACATCATATCTAAGTGCTGAGCCAAGATTATGTGTGAGTCAGGTCTCCTTAAGAAGCTACTAAAAGCTTATAGTCAGGAGCCTGCATACATCAAGACAATCACAAGAAACATTATCAGATCATTATCAGATGAACCATTATCAGAATCAACCGTTAAAGTTGTTAAAATTGCTCCTGTTATTGCATGAGTTCCCTTCTGTCTATTTTTGACGTGTAAGTTTTAAAACTGTTTCATCATTTAAAGATAGATTTAAGTTTTGCCGATTTAGGAGCATTTTAGATAAAAAGTTACTTAGGTTCGCTTGGAAGGTTCTCAACAACAGAGCCTTCCTGAGAAGTCTACAGCTTTAAGATGGGGGCTGTTTACTATCGCATCTAGTTCTTTATCATACACGTTGCTAATGCCGCCGTGTCTGTCATTTGCATCTAGTTCTGTATATATGTGATATCTACCGAAGCATCATGTGGGCGTAGTTTGTAGGCTATCGGCTACAGTCAGGTATTATTGGAGCCACCTAGCATAGTAGCATCGCGTTTGCAACAGCGTCACACTCCCTTGCCTCCTCCCCACTCCTGCTCTGCTCTCTTGTCTCTGTGAGTCCGTCTTTTTCAGACTTTTCTCGCGTCAGTCAACCAACATCGTAACGCATGGTAACACACGCCTTTCCCGCCTCAGTAACGGTAACGGCGTTGCCAAGATAAGAAAAGTAATTAATTAGATTACTCACTAGTGAAGAAAATAACGCCGTTAGTGAACCCCATTATATTCTAACGCCGTTATTAACAACACTGAACTGAAGAAATAATTAGCACTGAACATGAACTTTGAACATTTTACATCAAGAGGATAAGACTGTTCATATTGGCCTGTTCCGCCCGCAAAGGTTGATGGGTAATTTGTTAGGGCACCGTTACTGAGAGTATTGATGTTAACTAACGATGTGCCTGCATAGTGAGCTGTTTCTTAGAGCAGCGCAGGGTATGAGAGTTAAAAGCAGCCATTTAAAGTAAAGGCCACTGTCTTCATACTTTGTCGCGTCATTTTATGGATTTTATTAAATAAATTTCCCCATAAAAAAGCTACTTAGACTTCGGTGCGACATGTGTTTTTTCTACACTATTAAGCATTTTTGTGCAAAGTGGCAGTCAGACAACGGTCCCGTCAGTCGGGCCAATTTGATCTTTTGGTTTGATTTGTTGTTTCAAGGCAATTACACTAGACAGGCCGATGAAAGTGTCAAATCAATGCTCTCCCGCGCTTTATTAACCAGCGCAATGAGCGGTTCAATAAGGCGAAAGTGAAATGACAAAATCTTTTCAACAGCCCTCTTTTTACAGTGATTGTCAGCCCCGTTTGTGCGAGCCGCTCAATAATATTGCCCTCGCAATAGAGTATGACTGTAATCCATCAAGAAAGTCTTTGTGCTAACTTTGTAGTAATGCCTCTTTATTACAATACATCTGGTTTCCCCTTGGCAGCCTCTGGACTTTGAAACCAAGAGCAGCTTTTCTCTACGTGTGGAGGCCACTAACAGGAACATCGACACCAACTTCCTGAACTTGGGCCCGTTCAGCGACACCACCTCGCTAAAGGTGACGGTGGAGGACGTGGACGAAGTGCCCGTCTTCGCCACGCCGCTCAGCAAGATGTCCGTCTCCGAGGACGCCCGGGTGGGCACGTCTATCGGGAGGGTGTCAGCGCACGATCCGGACACCTCCAACAACGGCATCAGGTGCAGATGTAGACTGAGTAGACCTACTTTTGATTAAGGCTCATGTTTAATGCAGTTTGTACCGTAAATGGCTACTTTAAAGAGCATACGACAGGAGAAAAAAAGTCTTAAATAGCATTATTATGTGAATTAGAATCATATTTTGAGACTATTCGACTATATACAACAATTTAGCAAAGCGCAGATGACGAGAAATTAGTCTTTTAATCTGCCGGTTAGCCACGCCTACCGTTATAGGGCTCGAGCGTCTCCAAAAGGTGGATGACGTCAGCGGGAGACTGGGCTCATCGTTTTTACTATTCAGCCCATTGAGGGGGAATTATTCAGAACGAGGAAAACGCGACGGAGAGCCGCAAAATGTAATTGTTTCAGTCTCTCTACTCCAATATTTTTACAGGATATTCCTTTTATCCAAGTATTTTTCCACAATACGTAAATAAATGGCTTAAGAAGGACCAGTCAGCCCGTCGAGGGGGAAGTATTCACAATGAGGAAAACGCGACGAAGAGAGCTGCAAAATGTCATTGTTTCTTTCTCTTTACTTCAATATTTTTACAGGATATTCTTTTTATTCAAGTATTTTCCCCAATTGCTGAATAAATGGCATGGTCATGACAAATAACAGTCTTGTGCTAAATGGAATATGAAATCATAGAAATGCACTTATTCAGGACGACATGGCAAAATTACTCCATAATGGTCAAAACTGTCGACTTCGCCTTTACTGTCGCACCTCCCGAACGATATTTTATGACACCTAAATCAGACATATGTCGGAGAATGTAAACAAACCAAGAGGCGTGACAGCTAGCCGACATGCTAACCCGAACCGAGTGATGTTTCAAAGTCTTCGAAGCGGAAAATCACACATAACTAGCCCGGATTATTTGACATGACGACTGGGTTGTCGATTGTCTTCGCGGACCGGCAAACCGCCCGGCGGAGAGCAATTTACAGCTCGTTCCCCGGAGGAGGGCGGCTGCAGTTGTTGTGCAGCTAATGTGCAGCTAATGTGCACGAGGAGAGCTTTTTACATGCCTATCAACGATCAAACGTAAGTAGTCCTTTATTTAAAGAAAGTTTGTCGTGTTTACTTTGTAATCGCTGTATTCGTATTTGACATAATACAAAACAAGATGTTTACTCACTTCCTTGTAAGTCCAATGGTCCCACAGTAGTCGGGCTTGTTTTGGCCAATATCCACGGTGAATGGGAACCTTTTGAAACTCCAAAAAGGCGGACACGCCTCTCCCTCATACAGCAAGATTTTTCTGCAGCCGTTTGGCTGGCTTGATGCGAAAAATAAACGTATTAATCCGCAAAATCGGCTGAATCCTTAGTCCTCATACACAACAGTACGGCTGGAAGTGAAGAGGACGCCTTCAACCGTACACGTCACAGCGCCCTCCTCCTCAATGCAAGACCGAAGGCGGAAGTCAATCATTTTCATGGTGAGGGATTCAAAAAACTAAATAAATATAGCGATCGCTTCCACACTCATCCAAGCGGTCCATATAATTCAGGAGCATAAAATACCGTGTGTATTATGAAATAAACATGCTTTTTCGTGTCACATGCACTTTAAACCACAATTCCCAGTATTAGTCCTTGCCACTGCCAACTTTTGTCAGGTCACAAGGGCTATATTTTTCTAAATTTCAAATTAGAATTCACTTAAAACATTTACTGCTATAAAACATGGCTATTCTTTCTATTCTACTTCATTCAGGGGTCTTCAATCAGAGACTTTTTTTTATGCATCAACTTATGACATACATTTCCAGCAAATTTCATATTGTTCAGTAAAACAGCTGTTATGTTTTTTTTTTATTTTTTTTATTTCCAAGTGGAATTCTACCCAAACATTGTTTTGCTTTAAATGAACATTCTTGTTTCATTTAGTGCACGAGTCATTAAGCTTTTTCATGCGTCCTCTTATGACAGGTATGTGCACCCAATTTCCTAAGGATTAGTGATAGTCTTGTCAGCAACTGTTTTTTTTTTTCAAAATGTCAGAAAGTAATTCGACCCAAACATTTTTGCTTCATACCAACACTGCCAAGTTCCTATTGATTTACAGCAGCATTGATTTTTGCAGCCCTTTTAATTTTTGTCTTCCATTGAAATGTGTTCGTCTTCGTCTAGTGTTAGTCGACAGTTAATCAAAATGTTTTCGTCTCTAAAATTAAAAGATTTTACTCCAAAAATAAAGGTTTCCAACCAGTGACCAGCAACCAGTAGTTGGAAACTAAATCCTGAAGAGCACATAATGCGCAGTATCAGTGCCAGTGTTGTTTTTGTCAACAAACTATTTTTTTTAAGATGATGACGTCACGATGACACGCTGAAAACGTTTCTTGGGAAACTAAAAGGTAACAAGATCGATGCCAGTTGTCGTCTGACGACATGAGAATGAAATGAAAATTCACCAGTTTCCATCATAAATTCAAAATGTGTGATTTTTTTTTTTTTATTGCATGTGTAGTTAGCAGTGTTTGGTCTTGTCACTCATGTGACGTGCTGCGCAACCCCCCCCTCCTGCCCCACACATGTTTACTCACCGGCCCTGTGCCATTCCAGGCTCCTTTTATGAAACGTGTGTCAAGTGCTGCTTGGTAAGTTTTGCTTTCTTATCTTGGCTAGATATGCCATGTTGCTTTAGCCTTTAAACGTCTGTGCTGAGTGATCATCACACACTGAACTAACTTGCAGTGTTAGTATAGCGTTTGCGTTAGCATTGCGTTCGCGGTAGCATAGCGTTCCCGTTAGCATTAGCGTTTAGGGCAGTGATTTAATGTCTTAAACTCTCGGAAAACATTTTACCTACAGTTCATGGCGTCCAGGTGAGTTTAATTAATGGCAAATAATGTACTGTTTTCCTGCTGAGTGTGTTTTATCATCATGAAAATGGTAATGTCCTTGTAGACTCTACAGTTATGTGCTCATCTGTCATGTTTATTCGATATTGTTGGAGACCTTTTATTTATTTATTCATGGACTAAAACTTTTGAAGTTTATAGACGAAAACATTTTGAGAATTGTTGACTAAAACTAGACGGAATTTGTCTGTTTTCGTTGACTAAAACTAGCCAAAGACGAACACATTTTGAAATGACTGAGACTAATAAGTATTTTAGTCCAAAATACTAAGACTAAGACGAGAATCAAAATGGCTGCCAAGAAAACAAAACCTTTTCCAACAATTCTGAATGAACATAGACAGACTAGCATAGCATAGCAAGGCAAGGCAAATTTATTTATATAGCACAATTCAAGTCAAGGCAATTCAAAGTGCTTTACATCACATGAAGATCATAAAAATCACATTTAAATCAATAGAACGTAAAAACAAAGACAATCGAAATAGGAAATAAAATTATACATAAAAATCACATTTAATCACGAATAGAATGAAAAAAAAAAAAAAAAAAAAAAAATTAAAAATACTAATACTACTCATAATAATTGCAATCAGCAATGGAGATAGCACAAGAGGAATAGAAAGCAAATAAATTGAAATATATAGAGACAGTAATGGATATGCAGTGCTAAACAAAAGCGTTTTTAGCCCTGATTTATAGGAGCTAACAGTTTGAGCATACTTCAGACCTTCAAGTAACTTGTTCCAGAGGTGA
Source organism: Corythoichthys intestinalis (assembly GCF_030265065.1). Taxonomy (NCBI): domain Eukaryota; kingdom Metazoa; phylum Chordata; class Actinopteri; order Syngnathiformes; family Syngnathidae; genus Corythoichthys; species Corythoichthys intestinalis. The sequence continues at coordinate 14,425,373 of NC_080414.1, read as the reverse complement.
GGAGCATAATAACTAAATGCTGCCTCACCCTGCTTGGTTCTTGTTCTTGGAACATACAGGAGACAAGTTCCAGATGACCTTAGGGGTCTAGATGTTTCATAGGAATCTAACAAATCAAGCATGTATTTTGGTCCAAGGCCATTAAATGTTTTGTAGACGAGCAGTAGTATTTTATAGTCTATCCTTTGACTCACTGGAAGCCAGTGTAACGATTTCAAAACCGAAGTAATGTGGTTCAGTTTCCTTGTATTTGTGAGGACTCTGGCTGCAGCATTCTGTACTAGCTGCAGCTTCCTGACTGATTTTTTATCAAGACCTGTAAATATACCGTTGCAATAGTCCAATCTGCTGAAAATTAATGCATGCATAAGTTTTTCCATGTCTTGTAGAGTCAGAAGCCCCGTAATTCTGGCTATATTTTTTAGGTGGTAATAAGCAGATTTAGCGATGGACTTAGCGACTGTAGCGTCTACAGCACCAACAATGTGATGATAATACAGACTCAGCAGGAAAAGCAGTACATTTTTCTAAACCCATCTAAAAGCCATTAACTCCATGTAAAAAAAAATGTGGTCCGAGCGTTTAAGAGAATGCTCGTCACACAAAAGTTGATGCTAATGCTAACGCGAATACTATGCTAAAAGACCTTTAAAGGCTAAAGCAACATTGCATATTCTCTCTTGTCAAGATAAGAAAAGAAATCTGACCATGTTATTCCAAACACGCAAGATGGAGCGCAGCCTAGCTTGAAACACATCCTAAACTCCGGTAAGGAGAGTGAGCGAGAGGTGCAGCACATCTCTGATGAGTGATACGACCTAAACACTGCTACGATTCAAGTTAACGTACTCCATGTACGATTGTGAACTTATGACAGGAACTATTTCGCATTATGTCTCGTTGTCGTCTCCTCCATAGGTGGAGTTTGATTTTTGGGGCGGGGGGGGCACAACATGTTGATGACCCCGAAACGCAGTGTCAGCATTAAAATTAACTTACAAGATTATTTATGATAATAGTTGACAATGAGCGTTTTTTGTTTCCCATCATTCTTGAGGGGAATTCTAAATCCGGCTGATTAGGACAGCTATACTTTTTGCCAAGGTCGTCATCCATTGAATATGGTACGCCCGCTGGTGTCAAGCCAATGTAGTTACCCTAGTCGAAATTGTATCCCCTGGGCGGAGCCTTATGGAGGTAGATTTGTGTCTATATTTTAAATGAAAAAAAAGTTGCTTCAATCAAAATGTATATTTTCAACCAAAAAAAGGTCGCTTCAATCAAAAAAAAAAAAAAAAAACGCAAAAATAAATTTGAAACTAAAAAAAAAAAAAAAAAACGCATGTGAAAGTTTTTTTTTTGTAATTTTAATTTTTACTTTTTTAATTATTATTTTTTTTATTTTATTATTATTTTTTTTTTTTTTTATTAAAGCAACTTTTTTGATTGAAGTAATGTTAAATTCGTGTTTGGGCCACATTTTTGCTAAGAAATTTTGGTCTTTACTAATCAATCAAAAAATACGTTTCTTCAAAAAAATATAGATTTTCTAAAAGAAAAATCACTTCAATCAAGAAGAATTTCAATCATAGAAAAAGTTTTTTAATGCGAAAAAATATTTGCGATTGAAAAATTTGCATTTGAACACACACATTCTAACATATTTATATATATATATATATATATATATATATATATATATATACATTTTTAATTATATGCAAAGCAAATGACCATCTAAGGTGCTCGAAAAATAATTTTGACCCATCATAAAAATGCGTTTTTTTTTTTTTTTTGTTAATTTCATTCATTTTTGTTGCAGTTTTATTGCTTTCCAACTTTTAGATATTTTAAGCCCCCCCTTAAAATCCGCTTATGGTCTCCTCAGACAATAACTGGCATTCTTCTCGTTATGTTCTAGTCCTACAAGCCACGTTTTTAGCTCGTCACCCTCATGAAAAAAAGTGTTCGTCGAAGAAATATTTTCAATATCGTCACTGTTGACGAAAACAACACTGATTTTCAGTCAGGGGTCCTTGAGACTTTTTCATGTGTCCCCATATTACAATAATCTCCACCAAATTCTGTGTTGATTAGTCAAACTGTTGTGCTATTCCAATCATCCTAAATTAGGGGTGTCCAAGTCCGGTCCTCGAGAGCCCCTATCCAGCTTGTTTTCCATGTTCCCCTCCTTTGATACACCTGAATCAAATGATCAGCTCATCAGCGAGCTCTGCAGGAGCCTGATAACAATCCTGATTATTTGGTTCATGTGTGTTGGAAGAGGGAGACATACAAAACAAGCTGGATTTTGGGCTCTCGAGGACCGGACTTGGGCATTCCTGTCCTGAATATTGCGATTCACTACCAAAAGTACAAAAAACACACTGAAACAAGTTATACAATACACAATTTCCCTTAAGAAAATGTACTTTTTGGCCACAGTTCCCCCTAAATTCTTGTGTGACAACTTCAACACGGTACTTCAACGGGCTCAGTGTAATCACAATGAAATGCTCGCCAGCATGCCTCCGTCACTCTTAAGCAAACATAAGCGACAGTCTTAATGCCCTCCAAAGTCCCCTGTGTGGCTGTCACAAGCGTTGCCAGATGGCGCTTTGTGTGCACACGCGTGCGTGCACGTGTGTGCGAGGGGCGATGCAGCATCTGCAAAAGTGAAATGCCATCTTGAAGCCAGAAAAAGGGCATTCCCTTCAGTCAGGTCAAGGCTCAACATGGTGGCCTTTTCGCTTCCAAACACGAGATAACGTTGCCAAACGTTGGTTGTCGCGTCGCCCCGATTATCACGCCCCACCCACTTTTTGAATTAATTAAATGATGATTGTAGTTGCGCCGTCACGACTGTTACGGACCCTAATCAGAAAATCAAATTACTACACCATTGTAGCGGCAAAGTACTTCTTTTTTTCTTGGTTATTATCAGCAATATGATTTCCCTCCACATCAGTCGAAATGAAAATTATTGTGGAACTAATGGAGCCACCAGAGTCAAATTACTTTGCCATAAAACCCTTTGCTTGTCAGCTAATTGAAGTTGTAATTTTTTTCATAACACATTTCTACTCAAAAAGCATGAAGTTGGTGTTATCAACGTTTATTGATTCTTATTGTTTGTTATCTTTTGAGTTTTAATGCTTTTCTAAATGTAGCAGTTATGCTCATAAGCTGATTTTAAGGGGGGGCCAAATGGCGATTTCTGATCACGTGATCGGGGCACCCCTAGAATTCAGTGATATTAACTAGGAGTGTGCCATCTTAGACACCCCACGATTCGATTCGATTACGATTTAGGGGGCGACGATTCGATTATTGAACGATGATCACCGTTATCACGATCATCGATGCATCGTACATTACTAATTCATATAGTAGACAAACAAATTTTTATCCATAATTTATTTAAAATATCCTAATGATTCAACAGGAACGATAGAAAAATGCCCATACAACAAAAACCTGCCCTTAAGCTGCTTTTTTATTTATTTACTTTTACAAGAAAGGGCAAAAACCTTAACCATTTTAAAGGGACTACTTATTTCACTCAACAATACAATAAAATTTACACAGGTGGATGAATTCCACATTTTCTGGAAACAAAGTGTCTTTAGAAATAAGCCTTCTTTTGACCAATATAATTTGTTTTCACAGATTTCTGTGCTATTTCGCATGTTTGTAGTGTTACCGCTTACTTAGTGCTCGGTACTAACTATTAACACCTCAAAAACAACAACAATAAAGGCTAAACAGTACAAGAGGGTTCGTGTACTCACCTCTTGTAGACGCACACGGGTTTTAGCAACACACACAGGACATTTTTCAATTGGCATGACTTGAAACTACAGCTGGACATCTGAAAGACGAGGAGCAACGAACTATCTCTCTTCCCCTCTCACTCTAAACAATAACGTGCGCACAGAAGTGCGACCCGGCGTGCTTCTGTGTCATCCTGTCTCATACACAAATTTATAAGAGTAAATCTTTCACTCAGTTACAGGCAGTATCCATTATAACGTGCGTGCGTCTGTTAAAGGTTAAAGGCGGCAGACGTGTCTTGAATTTTGTTCCGCTACGAGCGGCTGTCATAAAGTTATGAGGGAAAATCATCGTTTTTGAGCCTTTATGAATCGTAATCATATTGTCACGTGTCAAATCGCAATGCATGTTTGGAACTACTCTAATATTAACTTTTAAGTTCTGTGTGAGTTTGGCGTCTTGCTAAGTTTTCTTTAATTCTGCTCTTTCCGAATTGTTTCGAATGCATCACTCACCACTGAAAGTGATGCAGGAATTCCCATTATACCTTGGGGTGGCCTTTTGTTTTAGTTTTTTTTGTTCTTCTTTTCTTTCTGGCTAATTATTTCCGTATGTAGTAGTGTGTTCACCCACCTCATAATATATTAATTTTCATTAACTGTTTGTTTTAACTCTTAAGACTGTATTTAGTTAATATAATTTATTATTAATGCATTCATTAATATTAATAACTTAACAAACTGGGTTATCTGTGTTCTGTGTGGCTAAATGACTTGCACTGTTGTTTTAAATGCATCACTCGTCACCGACATTGACCCTGGTGTTCCCAGCATGCCTTGGGTTAGCTCTTTGTAAAGTTATTAATAAGGTCTAATTTTTTTTTTAAGGGCTTATTCTTTCACGATAAATTAGTTGTTGCTTGTGTTCACTTACTCTGCTGGCCTAAAGTATTGGCACCCCTGCAATTCTGTCAGATAATGCTCATTTTCTTCCAGAAAATGCTTGCAATTATAAAATGCTTTTTGTTGTAATATCTTCATTTGTTTTGCTTGCAATGAAAAAACACAAAAGCGAATGTGAAAAAAATTCATCATTATCATTTTACACAAAACTTAAAAAATGGGCCGGACAAAAGTATTCGCACCGTTTGAAAAATCATGCGATGCTTCTCTATTTTGTGTAATTAACAGCACCCGTTACTTACCTGTGGCACATAACAGGTGGTGGCAATAACTAAATCACACTTGCAGCAGGTTAAAATGGATTAAAGTTGACACGACCTCTGTCCTGTGTCCTTGTGTGTACCATATTGAGCATGGAGAAAAGAAAGAAGACCAAAGAACTGTCTGAAGACTTGAGAAGCAAAATTGTTAGGGAGCATGGGCGATCTCAAGGCTACAAGTCCATCTCCAACCGTGCGCAGTGTCATCAATAAGTGTAAAGCCCATGGTACTGTGGCTAACATCTTTAGATGTGGACGGAAAAGAAAAATTGATGAAAGATTTCAACAAAAGATTGGCGGATGGTGGATAAAGAACCTCGACTAACATCCAAACAAGTTCAAGCTGTCCTGCAGTCCGAGGGTACAACAGTGTCAACCCGTACTATCTGTCGGCGTCTGAATGAAAAGGGACTCTATGGTAGGATACCCAAGACCCCACTTCTGACCAAGAGACATAAAGAAGCCAGGCTGAAGTTTGCCAAAGCTTACCTGAGAAAGCCAAAAATCTTTTGGAAGAATGTCCTCTGGTCAGATGAGACAAAAGTAGAGCTTTTTGGGAAAAGGCATCAACATAGAGTTTACAGGAAAAAAAACGAGGGCTTCTTGATTCAGCTCACATTCTTGATTCAGCTCAAGCTGTGTACAGACGCACTCCTCTGCGCTCCCAAGAGCAACTTATCAACCGATAAGCGCTCAGGGCCAACTCAGGGCGAGCAAGCTCGACTCCCAGTATGGCTCCAAAGAATTTGAAATCTGGAGACTTGGATGAAATAGAATCCTCCATACAGAAATTGGAGGTCTCCTTGACTGGCTTGATTCAAAACCAGAATTAAGAAATCGTCAGAGAGCTCCAGTTAATGCGCGCAGAAAACAAGAAACTCAAGCAGGCGGTCGAGGAGAGAGACGTTCGCATCAAAAGGCTGGAAATTTTGGCTGACGATCTCGACTAATGCCGACGCGCAAATGTGTTCATCATTTCGGGATTACAACTGACGCCTAGCCTAGGTGATACACTGGCACAACTGGCAATTGCTAAGCTGAAAGAGTATGGAATAAACACGGAAACGCTGGACATCCATCGCTGCTTTCTGCTCCCATCTGGGGGGAGAGGACCGGCGACGGTGCTCATGAAGCTGGCAGACCACAAGACCAAGACTGCCCTGCTTAACCAGCGCCGCCACCTGAAAGGGTCGAAGATTTTTTTGAATGACAACTTGACTCGCCGAAATGCCGAAATTGCAAGAAAAGCACGTCAACTCAAGAAAGCTGGGAAAATAGCCAACACCTGGGTCTCGGACTGCAGGATTCTCATCAAGATGTAAGATATGAAGATTAAAGCTGACCCCACTTGAAAATTAATGATGAACTCTGTAACCACACTTGCCATATGATGTATGTAACTGTACCATGTCTGATTGTGCGTCTTTAGGTGTATGGGGGGACGGGAAACTGATGAGCATATGCTTCCTCCCGTCTGCCTTTGTCCTCTTCTTCGGTTCCTTCCTTCGGGCAAATCATATCACATTTGTAATTGTCAATGATTGTCAATGACACCGATGATGATGACAATAAATATTTCATTCATTCATTCATTCATTCATTCATTCATTCAAAAGAACACGGTCCGCACAGTCAAACATGGCGGAGGTTTCCTGATGTTTTGGGGTTGCTTTGCTGCCTCAGGCACTGGACTGCTTCACCGTGTGCATGGCATTATGAAGTCTGAAGACTACCAAAAAATTTTGGTGCATAATGTAGGGCCCAGTGTGAGAAAGCTGGTCTCCCTCAGAGGTCATGAGCCTTCCAGCAGGACAATGACCCAAAACACACTTCAAAAAGCAGAGAAAGCACTGGAGACTTCTAAAGTGGCCAGCAATAGCCACGTTTACATGCTGACTTTTATTCATACCGATTCAAATCATTCCAAATGGAAATTTCAGATCAGCTGTTTACATGTCACTTCATCCATTCCGATCCAGCGTTTACATGTGTCTGCCTTTATTCCGAAAGGACGTTTGACAACTGCCGTCTGACATGCGCAGATTAAATAAAACAAAGCGTCACGTTACAAAACATGGAGATCGATCGTCAGAGTGCTGCTGTTTTAACTTCAGAGAAGAACTGTCCCCATCACACAGTTCCTCCTCAAAACCCACGTCCACGCCGTGGACATCGACGTTGGCCAGTGGTCGTCCTCCCATCACTTCGTCCATTGGCTTGAAGAACGGAAAGTTTGTGGGGTCGTATCCGCTTCTGCTGTTTTGCTCTTTTGCCTTGTAGTAGCCGGTTTTCAGCGTTTTCCACCGGTTTCTAATCTGGTCAACACTCCGGTCTATTCCAGCTTCGTGTAACCTCTCGTGAACTTTTTTAAATAGTTCACTGTTCCTCGTTTTACTCCCATCTAAGCGAGCAATTATATTCAATTCTTTTAAAGTTTGAATTAAATACAAACTTTCCGCCGGACTCCAATTAGGTGCGCTGTGCTTGGAAGCCATGTTGCAAGTGACGTTACTTACGTCACCAAGTGACGTCACCACGTCAGTACGGAGCATGTGCAGAAAGAACGCAACCAGACACCATTCCGCTTCCCTGTTTACATGATATAATTTTTCTTCTAATCAGTTTGGGAAAAGGAATATTCTACCCCTGTGAATCGGAATGAAATTCCATTCGGTTTGGGCCTGTTCATTCCGAATGAGGTGTTTATATGGAACACATTTATTCGGTTTGAACATCTAAACCGATTGTAATTGGAATATTTGGCTCCATGTAAACGTGGCTAATGAGTCCAGACCTGAATCCCATAGAACACCTGTGGAGAAATCTGAAAATGGCAGTTTGGAGAAGGCACCCTTCAAACCTCAGAGACCTTGGAGCAGTTAGCCAAAGAAGAATGGTCTAAAATTCCAGCAGAGCATTGTAAGAATCTCATTGATGGATACCGGAAGCGGTTGTTCGCAGTTATTTTGTCTAAAGGTTGTGCTACCAAGTATTAGGCTGAGGGGGCCAATGCTTTTGTCCGGCCCATTTTTGGAGTTTTGTGCAAACTGATCATGATTTAATTGTTTTCCCATTCTCTTTTGTGTTTTTTCATTGCAAGCAAAACAAATGAGGATAATATTATTACCAAAGCATTTGTAATTGCAATCATTTTCTGGGGGAAACTGAGCATTATCTGACAGAATTGCAGGGGTGTCAATAATTTTATCCAGGCGTGTACCTCCTATAATTTGACTTTTCATTAAGTATTTATGCCACATATGTGTACGTGTGTACATTTAAGGCACCACTGGTTGGTTGATAAAGACCAAAAAATGACTACAAAGACTAATTATGCTTTTTCCCTGTGCAGGTACTCCATCGACCGTAACACGGACATGGAACGCTTCTTCAATGTGGATGCCCTAAGCGGGGTCGTCAGTACTGCCAAACCTTTAGACCGCGAGGCTAATTCGGTGCACAACCTTACCATCTTGGGAATCGAGAGCCGTAAGTTTACCAAATGAATTAATATTTGGCCTCCCATTGATGGTGACAGACGTCCAAGCCATTTGAACTGGAGTAGGAAAGCAGCCGATGATTCATTTTAAATGCTCAGACGAACTAAACAAACTGTAACGCAATCAAAGGCAACCAAAAACGTTTTCAGGCTATGTTCGCACAGTGGGTGGGCGCCCCCTGTGTACACAATTTTGAAGTTGTGTAACATCTAAGCTAGGAGTTGGTAAACTTTTTAGGTCCAGAGACCCCTCGCAGAGTTGATTTTTTTTTCCCTAAGACCCCCTGTAAACCTGATGCCAATTAAACACGACACATGTTTACCTCAAAATGCTATAGGATTTAAAAAAAAAAAAAGCCTATTTTAAAAGGAGAAAAATCTGAATTTTTATTTTATACAGTCTTCTGTGCTCTATATAGTCTATTTCTCCCCTTCCTTGTGTCTTGGCTCTTTATAAGGCTATAAACAAGAGTCGGAGTCCTAATTGAGCGCATTGGGGGCATGGAAATATGGCACGGCGGAACTCCATAAAGATTTTGTGGCGCTGTAGTTTGTACAGGATGTCAGTGAATATTAATTCACGCGTGAGAACGGACATTCTGACCTCAGCCCGGGGGTGACGCGCTGACTCAGGGTGGGGGTGCTCATGTTAATGTGACGTGGGGAAGAGATGCGTGCTTGTTTTTTGTTGTTGTTTTTTTTTTACCAATTATTTTAATACATTCGGCTTGTACTTGCCCCAAGGACGTGGGCACATCACCTGTCAGCCATTTTATCTGGATGTCAGTGTTTGCTTTACAGGAGACATTTTGGATATTTTCACAATGTTAAACAGTAGCGTTGTGCTTATGAGGCCAAGACTTGTTAAAAAAAAAAGTCTATTTTGGTAGTCGACTAATCAACGGTCTGACGAATAGACGAATATAAATCATGTGATATTTACAGCTCTATTACTCTAGGCTTGACATTTTAGCCGGAAATGTGTATTGGAACCGAAAATTGTGAGCTGAGAAAAGTTTTGACTATACTTTTAATTAATTCTGAATATTATTATTTGTTTTCATTCGGGACTACAGAAAACAGAGAATAATTGCTGTTGTTGTTTTAAATCTTATAATGCTTTATATTTATTTATATTTCTCTTTTTAATATTTCATGCAGTGTAATAGTGCTGAATAAAGCTGTATTTTTTCCTGTTGTTCCTTTAATCAAAAACAAAAGCAAAATAATATAACAGCTTGAGAAAAATCAAGGACTACAGAAATCAGAATATTAACTGTATTTTTTAAATTATTATTATTATTTAAAAAAAAATAAATAAAGTAAAAAAAAAAATCTAAATAAATTAGTTACTCTTAAATGCAAAATAATAAATAAAAAGAGAATATTTACTTATAGATGGCTCCAAAAAGAGAACTTAGGCAATTCTGAGATAAACAATGACTGCAAACAATTAACCAACTATCAAAATGAATTTAAAGAAACTCTAGGTAACTTTTCAACCTTTATAAAATATTTTCATAACATTTGTGATGATATGTCGACTGACAACTAATTGAATGACACCTCTTTTATAACTTCAGGTGGTCTGTGTCACTTTCACCGGCACTAATTAACTTTGAGGAGGGTGGCAGGAACCCTGCCACACAAAAAATACAAATGTGCTGACTGCTTTACCGCATACGTCACTTCCCCTTTTCCCCATACATTATAAAGACTGAAGCCGATGCGAACGCTATCAGGCAAAATCTGCAAAGATGGCAGAGCAACAAAAGAGACAAAAAGTTTTGTCTGAGGAGGAAAAAAAGGACACTCAAGAATAAAGATTTGCCTGGCTTTCAATTGCTGGCGTCATGCCCGCGCTCGTCAGCGCTGACGAGTTCGGGGGGGGGGGGTTTAGCTACACGAAGCCACGCGGTTGCTAACAAACTGTCAGGAAATAAAACACACGAGTATTCTATTCGATAGTCACAACGAGAGAAACCTCCCACCTCGTCGGGGATTAAACCATTTGCAGTCAGGAATCACTCGAGTCAGCTTCAAAGTTTAACGAAGCTGCGAGGCTCCACACAACTGTGTAGCGTCGCGAGGCGCCTCCCAACTGCCGAGTTCCCGTGTTTTCTTTTTATTTAGTAGCAATAATCAAAACTAAGGCTGTCAAAATTATCGCGTTAACGGGCGGTAATTAATTTTTTAAATTTATCACGTTAAAATATTTGACGCAATTAACGCACATGCCCCGCTCAAACAGATTAAAATGACAGCACAGTGTCATGTTCACTTGTTACTTGTGTTTTTGGGTGTTTTGCCGCCCTCTGCTGGCGCTTGGGTGCGACTAATTTTTTGGGTTTAAGCACCATGAGCATTGTGTAATTATTGACATCAACAATGACGAGCTACTAGTTTATTTTTTGATTGAAAATTTTACCAATTTTATTAAAACGAAAACATTGAGAGGGGTTTTAATATAAAATTTCTATAACTTGTACTAACATTTATCTTTTAAGAACTACAAGTCTTTCTATCCATGGATCGCTTTAACAGAATGTTAATGTTAATGCCATCTTGTTGATTTATTGTTATAATAAACAAATACAGTACTTATGTACAGTATGTTGAATGTATATATCCGTCTTGTGTCTTATCTTTCCATTCCAACAATAATTTACAGAAAAATATGGCATATTTTATCAATGGTTTGCGGAATTGCGATTAATTATGATTAATTAATTTCTAACCTGTGATTAACTCGATTAAAATTTTTAATGACAGCCCTAGTCAAAACATGTCATAACAGTGGGTGCGTGGTGTGCGATGATTGGTTAATTCCGAATAGCAACAGTTTGGGAAGTGAGTCAGCTCTAACTGCTTCTCCATATTTGGTGTTGTTTCTCAAAACTCTATGCTTGCTGTGAAACAGAAGTGAAACGTATTACAGCCCAACCTGAGGATTTTCCACAGAAAAACATCCTGAGTTATGACCTTGGAAACTAGCTGTGGCTGGTACAAGAGGAAGTCAAATCTTGATAAGGCAGTCAACAGGCGTCATTGTGGAAGTTCAAAGGAATATATGAAGCACAGATATTTGGAACGCACGAACATGAATACAGTCTCACATACAAGCATATAGTTTCACAACAGTTAATGATTGTGTTTTATAAGCATGAATAAAATATTCTTTCACACCATCATATTATATTGTTTAGCCACGACTGGATTCATCACCTCATTACTATTCATCCTTCACACAGCCACTGGAAAGAGAAATGTTGTTTAATCCATCTGCAGGCGACCGGTATCTTAGGATTTTACGTAACTTTGCGCTCATGCGCTGGTCCTCATGGGAAAAGCAGTCTTCCTTAAGGCAACTACCGCGTTTCTCCACCGGCGTCACTAAAATCAACCAAAACTGAAAAGTTACATAGTGTTGCTTTAATAATCGATTAATTGTCATTAAGCCGATTAATCGTGGCAGCCCTAGTCAAGACCCAGACAGGACCGAGACTAGCTGAGACAAACACATGACCAAGACTTAAAAATGTCAATGTGAATGCCGTGCACTTCGTTTTTAAGTTTGTGTATTTGTGGACTTGAACATGTTAACATTTTGTTTTGTTTATTGTGGTCTTTTAGAAATAGGAAAATTTTGGGAACGCCCTCCAGAGACTATTCATACATAACAAAGGCATTCCTCTTAAAAAGATGTTTTTCCGTTGACTTGCCTAAAAGCAATTGTAATGTGTGACTCAATGACAGATTGTGCCACTTGTATGCTGTTTGTAGCTCCTAATCCAGCATCTGTAGGCCACTGTTCAACCCCCACGTCTAGCTCGCTCACGTTCCGTCCAAAACCAGTCGGCCGCCCCGGGGCGCCGCTCGTCCTTTTTTTGTTGTCGTCGTATCAGCCCCGGCCATCTGAATGTCAACGCGTCATCTCTGGCCAGCTCGGCAGCCCCGCCAAGATGAATTATCGTCTAGCACGCCCGGCCAGAGACGTTTAGGCGTTGGCGCGGGAAGTCGCAAACGAGGCCGAGACCGGTACTGTCAAAACGGAAGCCTGCTGAAAGTGCGATGTTTGTTTGTCACCACGTTTCAAACGCTTACGTGTGCCAGAATATTTTTTCCCGTGGGTTATTTGAGCTGAAGTAAAATCTAAATTTCAATTTCACGACCTTGCTTTGTCTCATTTCAGAGGACCCCAACCAAATCGGCAAAGGCCTAGCCATCATCACCGTGCTTGACGTCAACGACAATGCGCCCGTCTTCGCCATTGACTATGAGACCCTCTTGTGTGAAAACGCCATGCCGGGAACGGTAAGACGCGCCTCTGCAAATGGGGGTCATTCCGGGTGAAGCAGCGCCCATTATCAGCGAAGCTCGCGTCCTCTCTGAAGATTTAATGGCGGCTTTTGTGACGCTTCATTAGAGATGTTGCTGCTCTTTTGCAGTGCTGGGGCTTGACTTTTTACAAAATATTATCTGTTTGTCACGGGTGAAATGTTTCACCATTGCGGTTTCATTCTCGGGTAAATGCTACGGAATGCTTTGGACAAAAGGCTAAGCAGTTAGCTCACTAATAAATCGCTAATTGACATCAGAGCTAGAATAATAGTTAAACCTTTTTTGTTCTTCAAATTAAATTGAGAAGGCCGTGCTTCAACACAGAGCAGAAGCAAGCATTTCAGAGTCCTGTTAGAGTGGTCGACCAAACGTGCAGGCTTTCCTAATAGAGAAAGAGAGGGCTTTATAATCTGAAAATTGTCACTTTGTAGGTTATAGTGACTGGCAAAAGCAGTGGTGGAACAAAAATGAACAGGGCCTGGGTGCGATGAGCATAAACAGGACTATAGACCCTACTCACCTACGTCACAAAATAGGCGTGCCGCTGTTTCCGGCCGCCATATTGTACCTCTTTTTCAGACCTATTCTCATTGTTTTCAATTAGTCGAGCAAGTTATAGAGCAATTCATGGAAGCCCCGGTGTTATCTGACGCTGTAAACTCATTGGATCCGTTGCATAAAAGGCGTTACGTGGAAAAGCTTCAGTTTATCCATTCGCCAGATCCGTATTTGATGCCTAAATCGATGTTTTTCGACCCGCTGGCTTCGCCTGACATCTGATATCCTGATATTTACAACTATCTTGTCCACACAAAATCAGCCTATTCTCACGAAAGTTTGAAAAACTTTAAGAGCTTGGAGGCTTATAAATGCTACGTTGCTGGTTGGGTGAAACAGGTCCTCGTACACGAAAATTCGGCAGGAATCGTGTCCTCGGAAGGTGAGTTACGAAATTTTCAATTCAAAATCTTTTGTTCTTGCTAACATCCACTGTCAAGTCTAATGTATTTCATATCATTTGTCAATGGAGCTAGGGCTTTTAATGTTTATATGGTTTAGCGATAGCACTCTCACTGTATACATATATAATACGTAATAAATATGAAGTGCGATAGCACTACTCCAGATTGTCCCTAGTTGAATTTATTTTTTGGCTTTTGACCTCAATAGTGAAATTGTAAATTAATTGTATGACAACTGTCTGATTATCCCCTTATAATTATATATTTTCAGGTAGTTCATTCACAACGTCTGAGTGTATGTTGTCGGCGATTAGCCTAGCAATGATCTTAATTGTGGTTCTCAGCCCAAAACCCTCTAAATATATATTAAATGCATCTTACCAGATATAAAATGACTACTACGTAATCTGTGGTAGTCGTTTGGAGCCCAGTTTTCTCGTCGAATTGCAGCAGTCAATCTCGGTCTCCTCTTCGGGTCTCTCGGAATACGGTAAAAATTCAAGTCTCTCCGTCTATCTTTTCTGTTTTTGCAACCGACCGCCACACACGACTTCACCATTTTGATTATTAATGTTAACGAGCAGAAAAACACGCCATAATAGGAGGAATTTACGAAGCGCTAATGCATTAACATGACAAGTATCCGGACAACATGGCGCGGGGGCGTGGCTGTGACGTCACGTGAGTAGGGTCTATACAACGGTGGAAATGTTAGTGGACGCAAGCCACTCAAAACCAGTGTTGTTAATTTTACTTTAAAAAAGGAATTAATTACAGTTACAAATTACTTCTCCCAAAAAGTAATTGCGTTAGTAACTCAGTTACCTGAATTAAAGAGTAATTAGTTACTTGGCAAAGTAACTAGTGATAATTTTTTTTTTTTTTTTTTTTCTCAAAAAAAAAAAAAAAGGTCACACAATGTGAAGTTTAAAGGTTTTTTGGGACAATTGAATGGGTATAATGTCTAGACCGCAAATATAAGAGGACCCCCTCTTTTTCAGTGTTATTTCAATGCAAAAAACACCGTCTTATGTTCGGGCCAATACGGTATAATCATACAAATTCCTGTTAGAATGGATGACTAGTCGACTCAAGGTATGTCATTACTTTTGTCCGTATTACAATACGGCACCAGGAATCAAATCTGGCCTTATTGTTGCTAAACGAGCCCCGTGCTGATATATCCACTAGCAACGTTCGGAAAACACAATCAGGCGTCTGTTGACGGGGGCGTGCAATTGATCAGAGTGACGCCTCGCATCGGAGACTGCTATTAGAACCTTTTTTTGAATATGTCATTGCGCACTTCTTTGTCTGATGCTGAGAAGTGGGCGGCTTAAAAAAACAGCGCGGGATTTCATTAGCATGCAGGAGAGCGTCGGTCCCTGCTTCCAATCATTTCCCATTGCAATACTAGTTGTTTTTTACTCTTTCACTGTTCAAAATCAGTGCAAAAATAAATCTGATAAGTGCAGTTAAAGCTTAAATTAAATTGTTTTATCCACACGTCACCCCCAGGATGAAAAGTATTTATTAGAGTAAACATCGTGTCTTTATTAGCCACCGCCGTTATCGACAAATATCCCGCTGCGGGATGATTATCATCTTCCCCACTTGTCCGCAGATGATTATTGCTGAACAATACCAGCAAAGCTTTTTATCAGCCATCAATCTCACGCCGACGCTCCGGTTCGATACGTCGTTTGTGTATTTCTCCCCCACCAGCTCAGAGTGTGATTTATGGCTCACGGGAGTGGGGCTGAATTGAAGCATAGTCATTCCATTGACAGTCAAAGCAGGCCGGTCTGTAATTACCCTAGTCAAGCAGACTTATTGTCGACTTACTGTAAGGGGAAACGCGTCTGATTTTAGGTTTTCAATGTGGAAGTGACTACAGAAATCCCTTAGCAGATGTTAGCTCTGTAGCTAAAAACATGTACTTCAAATCCAGTTATGTAAAGTTTTTCTCCTTCTTTGTGTCCATTCAAATCTGCATTCAGTATCTCCGCTGACCATATTTCCGACACCCTTTTCTACCATATGCAACCCGAGAGCCACTTGTCGCGGCTTTGTAATAAAAACCTTGAAATCGTGAAATCGGAAATGTCTCTAGATCTTTGTTTGCAAATGGCCACTGAAAGGCCGTGTTGAGGCTTTAAGTATCTGCTGCTGAATGCATGAATACACACTTACACAGTGAAGAGATCGTTTTTGTCACGCATATCAAAACAACCAATGGACACATGTTTGTACAAGTGTCATTGCCTTGCTGGAGTGCCTGTGAAAAACCGTGATGAGCCATCTTGTTCTCTGAATAGTGATATAGCTGCCTATCTGAATAACTAAAGAAAATTGTCAATGGCGTACCGCAAGCAACCCATCACTTCCGCTCATTAATATTCATGACATTAGCTACTGTTACTAAGTAGGGACAAGTCACCGTTTGTCCCTATTAGGAAATGAATGGAAATCGTGTACGAAGGAGATGTTTACAGAGCTAACCCTACCAATTATCTCCGAAAATGATGTGCCTGGTGCCAAATTGACTGGCAAAGATGTGGAAAAACATAAAAATGTTCAGTTAAAGAGATTGCTTTAGTGTCGAAGGCTGAAAAAGACGAAAAAAACGAGCCGACCTAAGCATAGCTTTAGCTTTTTTATCCACGCGACTGACAATGACATTCTCCTGTTTCAACAAGCTATCCTTTACCATCAGCCCTGTCTTTCTTATATATCCTCTGGTTGTCCTACATCTCTTACCGTTCTTGGGGGTAATCTAGTTAGCTTTGTGTAGCAATCACAAATGCTACTCAGTGACAGCCAAAGAACACTTTTAATTTTTTCATTGGTAACACATCTTAATCCTATAATTCATTTACACTTCCCCCTTACTAAAGTTGTTTTTTATATATATATATAACGGAAACGGTAACAGTGGCAGTCAGATACCATTGTAATTCTTTTCAGGTCATTCATTGTCAGACAGAAGCAGTACGGCACAACGTTACGCTAAAATAATAAGGTAAAAATATAAAAATGGCTTACCTCTTTGTCCTCTGAAAGACCATGCCAAAAAAAAAAAAAAGATACAGATCTACGAACAGATCCAACATAGTAAAATAAATTCAAAATGCAGATCATTGTTTCAAAACACCCATGCGGCCGAAACAATGTCACCAAAAAACTGCGGTAATTCATTTCATTCTGCATGGACTATTTTTTTTTCAATGCGTAATACGACCACAATAGAGAGGAGTGCTTCGGCCACTGGTGCTCACGCTGCATTTGAAGAAGGTTGGAAGTCGGGCATCTCCCGCTCGGAGGGTATAAAGTTGCGACCTCAAAGTGTTCCAGGTGAATGTAAGCAGCAAAGATGGCTGACAAGTTTTTTTTTTTATTTTGGCCATCAAAAGACATTTTGACCTTCAGCAAACCTGCCTTCTCGTAAGTGATCAAATCGTGGAGGCGTTCCAATGATATTTTTCCTGATTGGAGGTAGGAAACTCTGACTTATCACCTTCCTCGAATGCAGGATCAGTCTGCTGAGTTAACTGACGGCCGGCGACATGAAGAAATGTGTATTTAGAGGCTGTGGAAACAGACTGAACAAATGGGCAAAGAAATTCCCTATGAAGAACGAGGAGCAATGTAAACTGTTTTTTTGCTGCTGGCTATGACATAAAAAAATCAGTGGTGAAAAAAAAACGATGTGATATCACTCCATCCTGCTCCTCTGCAGAGCTTCTGGATTACAAATGTTGATGTTCATACTGCAAATATTGACATGCAATGGTAAGTTTTAATAACTTTATCCTAAAAACATAGCCAACACTATTGATTCCATGGGTCATCGATGATTTTCATGTGTGCATTTGTCATTTTTTATTGACATGCTAAGTCGGCCTAATTGACTCGCGCTAGCTTAGCCACTCTGGAGGCTTGAAACTAACAAATAAGAGATTTCGATATTTGGGTGAAGCAGGGTTAGACTTCATAATGTGTTGACAGGACACGGAACGCCGGGCTGATAAATACGGGGCCTGCATTGTTGGCAATGCTCTCAAAGCTGACCGAGTGGAATCACAGACAAAGAGCTTTTTTGGTTGAAAATTCTTGTGAATAAATGCTTAAATCCCCGAATTATTTATAGATATGGACATTAAACAATCTCCATTCTTGGTTAAAAACAAAAAAACGTGCAGTTAGCATATATTTTACATAAATATGTTGAAGTACAATGCTAGTCTGTTAGCGAATGTAGCTAGCGGCCGCCTTATGTAAACGGAGCTTTTCCAGTGAAAATTCTTTTGAATAAATGCTTAAATCCCCAAATTCTTTATAGATATGGACATAAAACATTTTCGATTCTTGGTTAAAAGAAAAAAAAAGAAATGTGCAGTTAGCATTTATTTTACGTAAATATGTCGAAGTACAATGCTAGTCTGTTAGTGAATGTAGCTAGCGGCCGCCTTATGGAAACAGAGCTTTCCAGTGAAAATTCTTGTGAATAAATGCTTAAATCCCCGAATTCTTTATAGATATGGATGCAAAACAGTCTCGATTCTTGGTTAAAAGCAAAAAAAAAAAAAAAAAAAACCATGCAGTTAGCATTCATTTTACGTAAATATTGCGAACTATGAGGCTAATGCAGTTGCAGATAATTTCTCCCATTGATTTTTTTCCACAATGTTTCAAAATGCATGCATGGTACAAAAAGTATAATAATTATCTTGAATCCTCGAACAAATAACTCCTGAGACAATCCTTTCTGTTTGTATGTGGTACAGCTTTCGTACTCTTTGAACAGAAATCCGGCTTTAGATCGCTCCTCTGATGTGGGGAGCCCCCTACTTGAAGGCAAGGCACAGTGCATGACCGATCTGACCCGTTAATACCATTATGAAGTCTCTGAAGCAGGTCACAACTGTTATGCAAACTAGTCCCTGGCCAAAATACGGGCGCCAATTATTGCGATTAATCGCAATTAATCGCTGATCTTTACTATTTATGGACACGGCTACAAGTGGTGAAAACTATTAGGCACTCATTGGCTGCCACTAACTGCGATAGACGTCCAATCCATTTTGACTGAGAGGGCTAACATCCCCCCAGTTGAATTGGATTGGATGTCTATCTCTGTCGATGGCAGTGAAATTACGCTAATTTCATGGCTCATGGCGATATATAGTAATGGTACATATGCAATCCAATAATAAATTCGAAAGCAGTATATTGCACACTCTTATTTTACCTAAAGGGAACCTCGGACTTAGACTTGTAGGGTCTAATAAACCACAGTTGTTCTCTTTTAGAGAGACAGCGAGAACCAAAAGTGGTAATGGCAAAAAAATTTTGCTTTTAATTTTGAAAAAAAAAATTGCCACATGGCAAAAAAAACATGCCACATGGCAAATACCACTTTTGGTTCTCCCTGTCTCTCTAAAAGAAAACAATTGATGTTTTTGCCACATAGCAAAGAAAATGCTACATGGCAAAAAAAAGTTTGCCACGTGGCAAAAAAATGCCACACGCCAATCAAAAAAATGCCACATGGCAAATACCACTTTTGGTTCTCCCTGTCTCTCTAAAAGAAATCGATCGTGGTTTTTGCCATGTGGCATTTTTTTTGCCATGTGCCAATTTTTTTTTGCCATGTGGCAGAAAAAAAATGTCACATGGCAAAAAAAAAAAAAAAAAAATGCCACATAGCAAAGAAAATGCCACATGGCAAAAAAATGCCACATGGCAAAATTTTTTTGCCACATGGCAAAAAAAATGCCACATGCCAAAAATCTTTTACCACATGGCAAAACCACTTTTGGTTTTCGGCCCTGCTGCTCTTTTACTGAAATATGTTATTAGAAACACATAAAATATTGCTATTAATTAAAAAAATCTACAATATTTAGTACATGTTTTGACTTACGGAGGGCGCCATGTTTTAAGCGTGCAATGGACACTCGGGGTGATGACATAGATTGTCACTGTCACTCGACGAATACTGCCGGGTTACTGCAATTCCTTCCATGCAATAGATGCGCTTATCGGTTAAAAGCGGCGAAAACTTATTGTGTTTTTATTGAGTCTATTATTACCTTTTCATTGCCTCAAAATACATTTTGCATGTGTTTCCCTTTCATACATTGTGTTTTCTTGTTGTAGCTGTAAAGCAGATTGTTGATCTGTTGACCACATTAGTCACGTAGCATACTGAAACAATCCTTATTTGATATTACTATGTTTAAGTATTTTCTTGGGTGTCAAATTCACCTCTTGAAGGACGTTTCGCCAGTGTAGCACATTTTGGCAGAACACCGTTTTTTCCCCCCTACTCTCATTTCGTCTCATCCCGTCTTTCCTGTTTTTTTTTGTGCTTTTGCTGCTTGTTTTGTTTCAATTATCGACAGCGCTGTAATGCTCATTAATGTGCCTCTCAGGTTCAAATTGAAAGGGTTGAACAGATGACATGTTTATGTCGCTAGAGTCATACTCTGGACGCCCGGAAGCGTAACCATGTGACGTCACGCCCTGCGACGTCAACAACAATGGCGACCTACTAGTTAAACTAATTTTACAAATTGTATTAAAACAAAAAAATCAAAAGGCGTTTCAATATCAAATTATTTCAACTCATAATAATTTTTATCTTTTAAGGATTCCAAGTCTTTATATCCGTGGATCCCTTTAATTGGCTGGCCAATGACGACACTAGACGTCCGATCCTGTGAGCTGGAGGAATATAAACAGCTTCCTCGCACGAGATTATCCGGCAAGGTTTGTTCCTAGTAGTTGCGCTGAGCTTTTCGGCAATGCCGCGCCAGGTCTGCGCGCAATAAAAGAGATTTCATGATGAAATGTTCGCGCCAAGACACATCCAGGGCGCCAGGGAAGTGGGAGTAGCTGACATTTAAATAGGCGAACGCCGTTTGAATTACAACGAGATACCTGCAAGAGGACCGAATGTTGCTGCTGCTGCTGCTGCTGCTGCTGCCGGTGAACTGGCACTGTGTCAGGCTCCTGATTTCTAATTAATTGAACTGCTCCTTTTGTGTGTGCGCCGGTCCGGTAATGGCCGTGTCCACTCGCTTTGGCCGCCCACTGGCTGTCACGCCCGCCGGCTTCTCCAAAGATGAAATAATATCGCTCGCCAGTCGGCGAATAACCTGCCATCGTTCAGGCCTAATTAAGGGCGCCTCGCGGCAGCGGCTCCCAGCAGACCCGAGTTGCCACTTGTTACGGATCATCGGCGGCGTCTGTCGTCTGCCATCTTTATTAATTGATATTGTGATGGGGTGATGAGGGCAAGGCCGCAAAGGGGCCCGGGTTGGCGGGAACGTTACATCCATGAGTGCGCTCGGCGTTGGACTTTTGATCCCTCGCCATCAATGGCCAAGTACAAATTATTGCTTTACTTTAATAGATTTTTCTAGATTTCTGGGCTTTATTTGGGGATCTGTTTTGGGATTGTTATTTTAATTTGTGAGTAATTTCCTCCTGGTATTTTTTTTAACCTCTTCGTATTTTAAAATAAATAATAACATAAATGGTTAAAGATCTAAAAATCATTACTTTCTGTAAATATGAAAAATAATCGAGATGAAATCTGACAAAACAAATTGTATGTTACATGCAATAAAAACTTGAGATGTCCCGATCGATCAGGTCCGATCACGTCATTTTCAAAGTATCGGAATCGGCAAAAATATATCGGCCATGCCTTTTTTTGATATATATATATTTTAATTAAATTGTTTCTAATCGTATTTAACGTTACAAACATAATATGTTACACTCATCCAGAGTCTTTAGGCTTAAGGTAGGGTTATCAAATTTATCCCGATAACGGCGGTAATTAATTTTTTAAAAAATGTATCACGTTAAAATATTTAAAGCAATTAATGCATGCGCTGCACGACCCACCCACGCGTTGTCGTGGTCTATCTGTAATGGCGCCGTTTTACCTATATACAGAGATAAAAGGCAGTGTAAAATGAGTAGAGTGAATTTTTGGCAGCCTTTGGACCCTTTTCTTGATTGGCTAAAGCCTTACAATCCCTCTCCCTACGATTAGAAATATCATGGGAAGCAATGTGGGGAAGCAAGGTAGCAAATGATCTTTTTCTTAACACCTTATATTATTTCCCAACGCAGAGAAGATATATCAATTGGTAGCACGACGCACAGTCATGGTTCCACTTCCCATCATGCATTTGGGCATGGCTACAGTATCATTTACTGAAAGCTCAACAAATACACTAGATGGCAATATTTAGTCACAATATACAAAGTCACAAGTAGGCCTGTCGCGATAACAAATTTTAGTGTGCGATAATTTATTTAATAAATTATTGCGATATGCGATATTATTGCACCCCCCCAATAAAAAAAAAAATTACAATAACACTGTGAGAATACAGTATATATTAATAGATTATGTACACCCATTTAAACGCAATAAATGTTTACTCTTAAATTCAAAAATACTTTTTAGGAAATCACAACTAAAAACAATAGACCATGCCTCTTTTAAGTAAAAGACAACAATATTAATACTGCACAGAAACACAAAAGAAATAGAATGTGTTTTTTAAGAAACATAAAATTCCACTTAATAATTTAAGCATCTAGGCAAATGAAAATGTTTCCCCTCATAGCTTCTGCTATGGCGTTCCATGTGTAATACAGTGGTACCTCTACATACGAAGTTAATTCGTTCCAGGAGCTTGTTTGTAAGTCGAAATGGCTGTATGCCAAGCACGATTTTCCCATAAGAATACATTATAATTCCAATAATTCGTTCCGCAGCCCAAAAACCCACACTACATCCTTAATAAATACTGCTGTTACTATTACAAATAGCAATTACAAAGAGCAAAACAAATAAAATATGAATAAAAATCAGAATAACAATAATATAATCATTGCAACAATAACAATAATACAGTACAGTAGCTGTAATAATGTAACGAATAGGCTTCCAATGTGGCAGACTTTTTTTTGCTGTACCTGAACGCACCGCGGGGCTGACGGTGAGCAGAAGGGTGCTATTTTACTTTCTGTTTCGTTTCTGTTTCGATCCTGGCGTCAACAGCAGTGGGCACTCGGCGAGTTGATGGAATAAATGATTTAAAACCTGACGAAGCTGGCGATTTCTTAAGCGATGTTACCACAATAAGAACTGTCACCTTAACTTATAAAGACAGGCGAACGGAGGGGGACCGCCGGCTGAGATCGGCATTCTACGACCCAGTTCATGGATGCACACACCATGCTTATATTTTGCTATCATTCACATCTTCATTTCAATGGTAAGCGTCACCTTTTCTTTTTTTTTCTCCACCTGCACTAAACTTAAACTGCACTAAACTAAAAACAGAACTAAAATGCATTTTGCATAGTTGGTAACAAGGAAGCCGAACTTTTAACAGCACGTCAGCCCCAGGCGCGCACGCAGGTGCACGCGAGGCGATAAATCGCAGCGGGGAAATTATCGCCTTCATTTTTATTTATCGTGCAATAAATGGAATTATTGCATATTGCGACAGGCTTAGTCACAAGTCTTTCTATCCGTGGATCCCTCTCACAGAAAGAATGTTAATAATGTAAATGCCATCTTGAGGATTTATTGTCATAATAAACAAATACAGTACTTATGTACTGTATGTTGAATGTATATATTCGTCCGCGTTTTATTCATTTTTTTGTTAATGCATTGCCAAAATGTATACGATCGGGAATGATTGGAATTGAATCGGGAGCAAAAAAACAAAGCAATCGGATCGGTAAATATTGGGATCGGTAGATGGTAAATGGTAAATGGTAAATGGTGTTACACTTATATATACTCAAACTAAAACGATCGGGATCGGATCGGGAGCAAAAAACATGATCGGAACAACCCTAATAAAAACTCCATATTTTCTGGAGAATAAAATAAAAAAAATCTCATTTTTAAAAATTAAGCTAAAATTAATGATGAAAAAATGATGAAAACTGATAAAAATGAAACAATGCTAAAATAAAAAACTAAGCTAAAATTAAGCATTTTTAACTAATAAATGTAATAAAAACTCACACAGAAATGAATACCACACTAGAACCATAGACTACACCATCAGTTGACAATACAGGTCCCACTAACATTGCGCCACGCCTTCGCGTTGGGGGCCGGCTCAGGCAGAGCTGAGTTTGCCACATGCGATTATGCAATAGCGTAATTTTAGCTCGAAATATTTACGTAAAATGAATGATAACTGGTTTTTTGCTTTTAAGCAAGAATCTAGACCGTTCTATGTTCATATCTATAGAAATTTTGGTGATGTATGCATTTATTTACAATAATTTTCAACGTAAAAAGCTCTTTTTTTTGTGACGGCCACCATGTTGTATCCATACACAGTAGCGTAAATTTACATTAAAAAAATCAGGTAATTTTCGGCCAACTGCCCGTTTTTTGACAAGAAAGTAGTTACTTAGACATTTCTGCATCCATTAAAAAATTTTTTTTTAAATCGCCTTTTTTTGTGTTTTATTTTATGTAACATTTCAAACTAAAAACGACGAGGGCCAGATAGCCGGCATTAACCACTGATGCAATAGTGACATTGGAATTCAACCTAAATAAGTTGTGATTGTACAGTGTATCACAAAAGTGAGTACACTGCTCGAATTTCTGCCAATATTTAAGTACCGGGGTATATCTTTTCATCAGACAACACTGACAAAATGACACTTTGACACAATGAAAAGTAGTCTGTGTGCAGCTTATATGATAGAGTTAATTTATTTTACTTTCAAAATAACTCAAAATATAGCCATTAATATCTAAACCCCAGGCAAAAAAAGTGAGTACACCACATGGGAACTACGTACATCCCTAAATGTCCAAATTGAGTACTGCTTGTCATTTTCCGTCCAAAATGTCATGTGACTCGTTACAGGAGTGCTGTTGATTTCTTGTGAGAGAAATCAACATGGGTTCCAAGAATGTTAAAGCAGGTGCTGAAAAAAAGAAAAAAGATGAGACTTACCAAAGGAAAAATATGAAAAATGTGGACGCGTGGAGTGCGCGTCCGTGAACTGCTTGACAATATTCCGACCTCCGTTTGTCAGTCTTTATAAGTAAAGGTGACAACCATCGCCAAAGAGATCGCCAGCTTCGTCAGGTTTTTAATCATTTATTTCAGAACTTGTGCAACACAACAACGCCAACTGCCAGGAAATAAAGGACGTTAAAAGTGAAAGTAAGATCTCAACTGCACTCTCCCACACTGACGTCAGGCACGCAGTGCGTTCAGGTACACTACACAATATACAACTGCCACATTAGAACCTGATTTGTTACATTATTACAGGTGTAATTATTATTATTACTATTATTATGTTATTATTCCGATTTTTATTCGTAATGCATTTGTTTTGCTCTTTGTCATTGCTATTTGAAATAGTAACAGCAGTATTTATTAAGGATTTAGTGTAGGTTTTCAGGCTGTGGAGCGAATTAATGGGATTATAATGTATTTTTATGGGAAAATCCTGCTTGACATACGACCGAAACGAAATAAGTTTGTATGTAGAGGTACCACTGTACTTGTATTAAAAAAAATAATAATAATAATAATTAATCAGGATTATATTAGGGAACGACTGAATTTTTTACTCATATATGCCTAACGGAGGTGTGTGTTTTGGTTTTAGGCCGCTGGCGGCTTTGGTTTTGAAAATATTTGAGTTTTAGTTTTTAAAAATCGGCCCCCTACGGAGCGGCGCCGAGCCCCGTGTTCTGTCAACTGATAGTGAAGTCTATGCTAGAACTGATCAGCTAAAATTAAGCATTTAAAAAATAGTAATATTTAATAAAAACTACAAAAAACTAAGATACTAAATACTAATACTAAAATAACACAGTAATTACTAAAATATAAGCAAAATATTTTTTAAAGGATTATAAACGTGCCATGAAAAACTACATTAAATCTAAAAGAAAGTCCACAAAAATAAAGCATTTTTGAAAAAAATAAAACATAACAAAATGAATTAAAACAAAATTTGAAAAAAAAGTTTAAAAAATAAATAAAAATAACAACCATGTGCTGAAAAATTCCAAACTATTCTAACCGTAATATTTGTTTAATTGAAGCAAAAAATGCCTTTACATACGTCATTCCCATAGGCGGAATTTGACTTTTGGGCCAGGTGGGGCACAACATGTTGATGACCCTAAAACGCAGTGTCCACCATAAAATTAACTTACAAGAATATTTATAATAATAAGTTGAAAATTAGCGGGGTTTTTTTCCCCATCATTCTTGCGGGAAATTCTAAATCAGGCTGCTTAGCACAGCTACTGTATACGTTTCGCCAAGATCGTCATCCATGGAATATGGTACGCCCGCTGGTGTCGTGCCAATGTAGTTACCCGAGTCAAAAATTGTATCCCCTGGGCGGAGCCATATGGAGGTAGATTTGTGTCTTTATTATTTGATCCCCCCCCCCCCCCCCCCCCCAAAAAAAAGTGTTTGAGTACAAAAATAAATTTGAAACTAAAAAAAAAAATACATTTGAAAGCTATTTTTCTTTTCTTTTTCTTTTTTTTTTTTTTCGATTGAAGCAATTGTTTTTTTAGATTGAAGTAATGTTGTTTTGTGTTTGGGCCACATTTTGGCTAGGACATTTGTGTCTTTATTATTCAATCAAAAAATAAATTGCTTCAAACAAAAATATATATTTTCAAACAAAAAATCACTTCAATCAAAAAAAAGAAAAATTTCAATCTTACAGAAAAAGTTTTTGAAAGGCGAAAAAATATTTTCAACAAATATTTGTATTTGAACACTTAATTTTTAATTAAACAGGTTTTCTTTGATTGTAGCAATCCTTTTTGTGTTTGGGCCATATTATGGGTAGGACATTTGTGTCTAAATCATTCAATTCCCCAAAAAAGTGGCTTCAATCAAAAAAATATTTTCAAACAAAGAAAAAAATCATTTGAAAAATAAAATTGCCCTCCCCTAATTTAATTTTTTTTTAAATAAATAATATGCAAATTAAATGACCGTCTAAGGTGCTGGTCACATGATCTGTTCTAAAAATTAATTTTGATCCGTCAGAAAAAAAATATTTTTTGTTCATTTCATTCATTTTTGTTGTTTGCTTTGGAAAGTCAATTACATGCAATGACACTTGTCGGCCACCAGAACAGGCCCCAGGACAGGCCCCTCTGTCTTATGTCTTATGGTCATTCTTGTATGTGTTTATGTAATTTCTAGAGTTGTTCCGATCATGTTTTTTTTTGCTCCTGATCCGATCCCAATCGTTTTAGTTTGAGTATCTGCCGATCCCGATATTTCCCGATCCGATTGCTTTTTTTTTTTGCTCCCGATTCAATTCCAATCATTCCCGATAATTTTTCCCGATCATTACATTTTGGCAATGCATTAAGAAAAAATACCAAAAAAATAAAAAAATACAGTTCATGACCTGCACAATGCGAGAAGTGCTTTGAGAAAACTTTGTCCGTAAAGTATACAAATACATTTGACTTGACATTGTAAAGACACAAAAGAGCGTTGTGGAAACTCCCAACCTTCTCCCTCGGAAAAGCCAATTATCTCTGGCTCGACTAGTTTAATGAACCTTAATAAATTGTTTCTGAAAAAGCAACAACATTCTTGTCGGGAGACGACACACATTTTGAAGCCCACCGGAAGCATCTAATCTGACAGATAACACGCTTGAGTGCTTTCTTTGACATTAGCAAAGAAAGGAAACACCTGGAGTCTCGTTATAATATTCTAATGTGTATTATCAGACGCATTCGAGCGTCTTTGAAGCAAACGCCAACTTCACTCGGGCCCGTTTGGCAGTCGAGTCATGCGAGAAGATCAAGGTGCCGCGTCAAAGTTGAGCAAAGAGTAGAAATAAGCGTCGACTCTTATCGCCTCCGCGATATGACAGCTGTCACCGGGCGATGCTGACGGAGGATGTGTCGGAGTTTCGCGCCCTAAACGTCGCCCTGATGTGACACCCATGACGATGACAGGTCGGCGGAAGCGAACGGCCTCGTTTGATGCGAGTGCCGCTGCCGTCGTCCCGCCGAGCGCCATCCGCCCATCTCCCGGCGAGATGTTTGGCTTTTTATAACTCGTCCTACACGCCTTTCACCTCTCACCTTGTAGAGTGAAGTGATGATTTCCACAGATGTGCGAAGTTGTTGTGAAAATTGCTTCGACGCATAAATCAAGAGTCTTGGAAGATGTGAAAGCAAAATTTTCAGAGAGAAAAGTTTATGTTCGGCAACAAGAGCGAATAAATTCATCTCAGAACCATGTGATTAAAGGTGCACAATGTAGGATTTGCACTTCAATTATTCATGAAACGGCCATAACATGTCAATAGACATTAAAGAAACATGTTTTCTGGAAATACAGTGTATCACAAAAGTGAGTACACCCCTCGCATTTCTGCAGATATTTAAGTATATCTTTTCATGGGACAACACTGACAAAATGACACTTTGACACAATGAAAAGTAGTCTGTGAGCAGCTTCTAAAATAGTTATTTTCCCCTCAAAATAACTCAAAATATAGCCATTAATATCTAAACCCCTGGCAACAAAAGTGAGTACACCGCATTGGAACTACGTACATCCCTAAATGTCCAAATTGAGTACTGCTTGTCATTTTCCCTTCAAAATGTCATGTGACTCGTTGCAGGAGTGCTGTCAGCATTGCTGCAGAGATTGAAGATGTGGTGGGGTGGGGTGGGGGGGTCATTCCCACCAGCATGCTTGATTCTAGGCAGTGTTGTTAATCTTACTGAAAAAAAGTAATTAATTATAGTTACAAATTACTCCTCCCAAAAAGTAATTGCGTTAGTAACTCAATTACCTGAATGTAAGAGTAATTAGTTACTTGGCAAAGTAATTGGTGATAATTACTTTTTTTTTTTTCCCCCTCAATTTAAAAAAAAAAAAAAAAAAAAAAAACATTGACTACACTATGTGAAGTTTTTTGTGAAGGTTTTTGGTACAATTGGCCCGAGCCCAATTCTTTACCCTAATTTACTCTTTACCCTGAATCAACTGTTAAAAGTTGTTAGAATTGCTCCCATTATTGCATTAGTTCCCTTCTCTCTACTTTCGACATATGAAAGTTTTAAAACTGTTTCATCATTTAAAGATAGATTCAAGTCAAGATTTTGCCGATTTAGAAGTATTTTATATAAAAAGTTACTTAGGTTCGCTAGGAAGGTTCTCTACAACAGAGCCGTCCTAAAAAGTCTACTGCTTCAAGATGGCGGCTGTCTACTAACGCATTTCGTGCCATGTCTGTCATTTTGCATCTAGTTACAACTATATACAGTACATGTGATATCTACCATGTCTACCATATATACCATAACATGCGGGCGTAGTTTGCAGGCTATCGGCTACAACATGTATTATTGGAGCTACCTAGCATCGCGTTTGCTCGGCGTCACAACTTTCTTGCCTCCTCCACACTCCTGCTCTGCTCTGTCGTCTCGGTGAGTCCGTCTCCCTCAGACTTTTCGACCAATATAGTAACGCATGCCTTTCCGTCCTCAGTAACGGTAACGGCGTTGCCAAGATGAGAAAAGTAATTAATTAGATTACCCACTACTGAAAAAAATAACGCCGTTAGTAACGCCGTTATATTGTAACGCCGTTATTAACAACACTGATTCTAGGCATGACATACTTATCTTTGTTCTCCTCACCTGGTCGCTGCCACACATGCTTGAGACCATCGGAACCAAACAAATTAATCTTCATCTCATCAGACAATAGGATATCGTTCCAGTAATCCATGTGCTTTGATATTCGTTTGCGTGTATAACGGTGTGCTTAATCACACAATTAATTTCACCCGCGTGCAATTAATTGCGATTTCTTATTGCCAGCCCCCAATTTAGTACAATCTACAGTGCTGGCCAAAAGTATTGGCACCCCCGGCAATTCTGTCAGATAATGCTCAATTTAGTTTAGAACACAGGTGTCAAACCGATTCCAGAAAGGGCCTAGTGGGTGCTGGATTTTGTTCCAACCGATAACGCGCAGAGTTTAATCAATGAACTTCCTCCTCAAACAAGCAGCATCTGACAAAGTTTAACTGATTACACGTGTAAAAGATCTAATTGGTGAAAAGGTGTCCTCTTCATTGGTTGGAAAGCAAACATGCACCCACTAGGCCCTTTCTGGAATCGGTTTGACAGCTGTGGTTTAGAAAATGATTGCAAATACAAATGCTTTGGTATTAATGTCTTCATTTGTTTTGCTTGCAATGAAAATACACCAAAGAGAATGAAAAAAAAAAAAAAAAAAATCATTTTAAACAAAACTCCAAAAATGGGCCGGACAAAGGTATTGGCACCCTCAGCCTAATACATGGTAGCACAACCTTTAGACCATGGGTGTCCAAACCTGTCCTCAAGGGCCGCTGTGGGTCCTGGTTTTTGTTCCTACCAATCGAGCACACAGTTTAACCAATGAAGTTTGTGCTAAAACAAGCACCACCTGCATGCAATCAACTGATTCCACTTGTGAGACACCAGATTGGTGAAAGGTTGTCCTCATGATGGGTTTGAACAAGAACCTGCACCCACTGCGGCCCTATGTGGAATAGTTTAGATACCACTGCTTTTGACAAAATAACTGCGAACAACCGCTTCCGGTATCCATCTACGAGTGTCTTACAATGCTCTGCTGGAATTTTAGACCGTTCTTCTTTGGCCCAGGCTCCAGGTCTCTGAGATTCGAAGGGTGCCTTCTCCAAACTGCCATTTTCAGATCCCTCCACAGGACACAGGACAGAGGTTGAGTCAACTATAATCCATTTTAATTGGCTGCAAGTGTGATTTAGTTATTGCCACCACCTGTTATGTGCCACAGGTAAATAACAGAGCTTCTATTTACACAAATTAGAGAAGCATCACATGATTTTTCAAAGGATGCCCATACTTTTGTCTGGTCCATTTTGGGAGTTTTGTGTAAAATGATAATGATTTAATTTAGGGCTGCAGCTATCGAATATCTTAGTAGTCAATTAATCGATGAACTAGTTTGTTCGAATAATCTAGTAATCGGATAAGAAACATGAAAAATTAAAATACTTGAGCTGAGCCTCAAACGGTATCTTTTTTTTTGTTTTGTCTTGTTTTAAATGAGGATCTACAGTGCCCTCCATAATTATTGGCACCCCTGAAAAAGATGTGTTTTTTAGTTTCTAATAATTGTTTTTTAATTCAAATAATATGGGACCTTAATGGGAAAAAAGAGAAAAATCCAACCTTCAATACAAGTGCATTCTTTCAGTGGGGAAAAAAAGCCCACATAAAGAAAAAAATATTTGTGGGACCGTGTGCTTTGGTCAGATGAGACCAGGATTGAGCTTTTTGGCAACAAACACTCTAAGTGGGTCTGGCGTGCCACGAAAGATGCGCATGCTGAAAAGCACCTCATACCCACTGTGAATTATGGGGGTGGGTCAGTGATGCTGTGGGGCTGTTTCACTTCCAAAGGCCCTGGGAACCTTGTTAGGGTGCATGGCATCATGAATGCTATGAAATACCAGGACATTTTAAATCAAAATCTGTTGCCCTCTGCCCGAAAGCTGAAGATGGGTCGTCACTGGGTCTTTCAGCAAGACAATGACCCTAAACATATAGCCAAATCTACACAGAAATGGTTCACCAGACACAAAATCAAGCTCCTCCCATGGCCATCTCAGTCCCCAGACCTTGTTTTGTTGGCAAAAGGGGGTTGTACAAAGTATTAACACCAGGGGTGCTAATAATTGTGACACACATTATTTGATGTCAAAAATGTTTTTCTTTATGTGGGATTTTTCCCCACTGAATGAATGCACTTTTATTGAAGGTTGGATTTTTCTCTTTTTTTCGATTAAGGTCCCATATTATTTGAAAAAAATATATATATTAGAAGCTAAAAAACACATCTTTTTCAGGGGTGCCAATAATTATGGAGGGCACTGTATGTACAACAAAAGAACAATTGGCTAACTTACATCGAAAAAGTCTGCTAACTTATATGCTATAAAATGCTAACTTTTTATTTTTTTCACAATGCTCCTAACAAATGGTTCAGACACATATTCCCACAAAAAACGACTAAATATACCTATAAACTAAATCATGAATGCATTAAAAAACATTAGCTCAAACAAAAACTTATGTTGGCCTTAACAGGGAGCAGTTGGATTCAGCCATGTGAAAAGAGGCAGACCAGAGGGCAGTGTATCCACCCTAATGAATAAAACTAAATGCAAACACTTTCAAAATAAACCATCACAACGCCACTTTAATTAAACGAATACTCGAAGCAACAAAATTTTATTGAAATATTTTTTTCTAATCGAATACTCAAGTTAATCGATTAATCGTTGCAGTAATAATTAATTTTTTTCCCCATTCTCCTTTGTGATTTTTCATTGCAAGCAAAATAAATGAATATATTATTACTAAAGCATTTGTAATTGCACTCTTTTTTGGGGGAAAAATTGAGTATTATCTGACAGAATTGCAGAAGTGCCAGTACTTTTTGGCCAGCACTGTATGTATTCTCAGCAAACCTCCAAGTTTCACAGAGGAAATGAGTTGAAAGCAGCATGGCTATGAGAATTATTAATGTCAGGGCATGTTATTTGCATAATATTCATGAATTAAATAGGTCATTTTTTAACCCGTTCATGCATGAATGATGACAACCTCCCTCTGGATTTCTACCCCTTCAAATGTTTTCATTACTCTTTCAGCATGAAATGTTGTTCCAGTTTTGCCCATTTGCTACTACTGTATGGACGGCAATAGTGTTTCTGTGCCATTGACGGTGATAGACATCCATTCCATTAATGAGTCCAACTGGATTGGACGTCTATTGCCGTCAATGGAAGCGATAGCCTTGATCACAACTAGATTAACACATCCCCTTTGTTGCAAAATAGGAGCAGCCTAATTGGGCGTCGAAGGTGCACGCGCCGCTTTTGTTGGCCGTCATTCATCAAGTCGATAATAGCGGTGGCGTTTAAGTTTATCGCCTCATTAACGCAAACTGTCACTTTTTGTCTTGTAAACGCCGGGCGACATCGAGGTAGGGCTATTCATTAAGTACAAGTGTTAATTAATGGTGTTTACTTTGTTTGCTTGCTTTAAATGTCACCAACGCGATGATGGAAATGACAACTCCGTCGGGGAATAAATTGTGAACTTGAGTTTTCGCTGCGATACGTTTCAGGTAGAGTTGATACAATGGATTATTTGGCTAGGTGATTCATCACCAATTATTTTTGTGGTTGGTCAGCGAATTGGTTGAAGATAATCATCGGTTTTCCTCAATGACTACAGAAATCAAGAGTATTTACAGGTTTTTTTTTTTTTTTTTTAATTCAATAAAATAAGATAAACAAATTTTAAAATGACAAAAAAAAACAAAAAAAAAAAAACATGAAAAGCCCAGTATGTTAAAATATATTATTTAACATTTAAAATAAATTAAATAGATATCAGAGCGTATTTAGCATATTTATTTATGTATTTATTTTTACTGAAGAAAACTGAGTAAAAAATAAATGGAGTATTCACTTTTTTCATTGATTTTTTTTTTTTAATAAAAGGATATGTAAAATAAATATACATATATTTTTTTAATTTACAATAAATTAAGTAGAGGACTACAGAAATCATTTTTCACTGTTTTTTTTTTTTTAAGTCAAGTAAAAAAAAATTTTAAATTCACTTTTTTCTTTTTCAAAACTATATGTAAAATCCATATTTTTAAATGCACAATCAATTAAATAGAGGACTACAGAAATCAGTGAGTATTTAGTGTTAAGAAAAAAAAACTTAAGTCAAAAATATTGATGCAGCGATACCAGTATCGGTGGGGGGGTCCAGCACGAAATGGTGTTATCGGTATTGGCGAGTACCAACAAACAGGGCGCCGATACCATTAACCGGTCCAGTATTATAATACTTGACTGCAGCCTTTTTTTCTCTTGCCGTTCACTACACTCTCTGTTGTGTGATGACACGTGATCACTTTGCATGCCAGGCAGCTATCACTATTGGCCTGCTCCAGACCAATGAGAGCGGGGCAATAGACGCTCTTAACCAATGCCGGGGCAGCTTTTTCATATAGAGGAAAAACAAACCAGGAGAAGAAATGTGGGCGGTCTGGAAATTTTTTCAGCATAGAAACTCCGTCCAGTAGAATGGCTGCATGCAAGATTTGCAGCCTGAAAGTTTCGCGAGGTGGAGTTAAATCGGCCAGTTTCAATACCTCGAACCAGATAAAACATTTGAAGACAAAACATGTGAACGAACACAGAGTTTGAGGCTCCAACAGCAGGACTGCTATCCAGAGGAAGGGCGCTGGACCAGAGCAACAAACCCTGGTCAGTTCACTTCGTATACTTTACTTTTATTGTCTTTTACTGAAAGAAATGCCACAGTAATTTCAGACCTGTTTCCAAAGTAATGTTGCTACCGTTCAGAAATAGAAATAAGGGACGCCCTCCCTCCCGCCCAAAGCCGTACAAAAAAAGGGCATCCCCAAAACTCATAAAATGCATAGAAATGTATCTATTTACAGTGGGGAGAACAAGTATTTGATACACTGCCAATGGGTTTTCCCATTGGCAGCGTATCAAATACTTGTTCTCCCCACTGTATATATATTTAGGGCCCGAGCACCAACATGGTGTGAAGGCCCTATTGTTCTGCAAAGGATTATTATTATTCTTTCTTCATGGCAAATGAAAATGGCCCATTTGGAGGTCTTAACATGCTCAAAAACTCACCAAAATTTGCACAATCATGCGGATTCGTGAAAATTTCGATAATTTGGTAACGTTGTGAAAAAAAGTCAAAAATGGCTCAGTGGCGCCCCCTGGAATTTTTAAAAAAGGCCTCTCCATTTAGGTTTTTTCAACGTAGAGCGATGGAATTTGGGGAGTCGATAACTTGGACCAAAATGCTTCAAAAAGTCTCCTGCACCCATATTCCAAACCCAACAGGAAATCGGGTATTTTGGATTGAATATTGAAAAACATGCCATTTTTGTCAAAAACCAGGGTGCACGTTTGAGACCATTGCGCCAAGGCAGTTAGTTGGATCCTCCTCAAAATTGGTGAGACTCTTCATGAGACATATGAGATGTTAAGTTATCAAAATGGTGAGTTTTAATTCACGGGCCTGACCTGGGCGGAGTACCAAAGTCGGGTTTATTTGGGGATTAGGGTTAGGGCTTCTTCAGGGCAAATGAAAATGGCCAATTTAAAGTTCTGAATATGCTCGAAAACTGACTAAAATTTGCACGTATCAAAATGGTGAGTTTTCGTTCACGGGCTGACCTGTGCGGGGCGGTTTTTTTGGGTTAGGGTTCAAACTTCTACTTCTTCTGTGAGAGAAAAAAATTACTATGTACTTTTCAATGACATATATTAGGGATAAAACTACATCTGTGGAAGTAAAAAATACTATGTACTTTTCAATGAAATATATTAGGGATAAATTGGTTCATCTGATGACAGCAGTGAAGAACTGCTTTGACTCATTAAGGCTGTTGCTTCACACTCTGCTGCTTCATCTGTAGGAGAAAAAAAGATACAATGTATTTTTCATTGTGCCAAAGTCGATGGGGTGCCAAAGTCGGACATTTTTTTGACAAAATACCAAATTCAGAAAATGACTAATAACTCCCCCATACATCGTTCAATCTTTTTCATATTTGTCATGTACGTGATTTATCCCAGCCTGAACTCAACTTCATTGAAATATCACCCATTAGGCCTGGCGCCCCCTGCTGGGAACGGGAAATGGCCTTTTTTACGAGACCGACCCCTCCTCGAAGGGAAAAATCCTAATGACCCCCCCAAAAAATTACCGAAAAGAAATTGGAGAAATCAATACAGGACTCCCGAGGGCCCGTTGAGTCCTGCTTGCAGGGCTAGTCCATACTGGTTCCATACGGAATGCAACTTTTAGTTCCCAATTCAGAACGATTCCTTATTTCAAAGGATGGCTGGCAAGCCGATTCAAAAGTGCTGTAGAAGTAAGCAAAGTAAGCCAAGCTAAGTGGCTAAGTGTGTGTTGCTGCTGGGAGGGAGGCTAATAGAGAGACAGGATGCTGTGGTCAATTATTATTACTTATAATTTCATGATAGTTGCACTGTTTGGCCTTTGTGAGCCAAAACTCAGGGTTTAAAAAAAGTTTATTGAGTTCATTTATTGTATTTTTACTTTATTACTGTTGGGTTAGTATTATACATGCCCATGTTTTAATTTCACGAATTTAGCACTATTTTGGCCTTTGAGAGCCAAAGGTTTATTTAACTATCGTCACCCATACCAGGTATGCAATAAAAAGTTCACTTTGTATATCTGTATATATATAAATTTCAAACTAAGTGGTATCGGTATGGTATCGGTATCGGCCGATACTGCACAGCCAGGTATCAGGGCCAAAAAACTAGTCAAAAATAAATTTAATATTTGTTTTTTTCTTTGATTTTTTAAAAATAAAATTATGCATAAAATATACACTGTATATTTTTTCAATTCACAACAAATAAAGGACTGCAGAAATCAGAGAATATTTGCTATTTTCCCCTTTTTTTAATGAGAGAAAAAAAAATGAAATGTTTTAAAATAAAAATACAAAAGTCTATTTTCTTCAAATAACGTAAAACAAATGAATAATAAAGATAATATTCACTGTTTTTTTCCCCCTTTTTTCAATAAAAAAATTACTTTTACTATTAAGAGGCTCAAAAATTAGGATTTGAATCATTACTAGGGCAACAATGTCTGAATCGATGATCTGATAATTGAGTAGTTGACGATTATTCAATGAATCATAATCCCCCCCTACATTCAAGCCTGAATTGGAATTTCAAAATGTAGGTTTCAAAGTAGAATATAAAGCCAAGGTTAGTACAAACGCTAACTAAAGAATAACCAAGAACAACAGTACCTCCATTTTCCACAATGCAATACTACCCTATCATCTTGCCATTCTAACAGTGAGTTTTGTTCTCGCCTCATTGAGAAGCCCTCCACAGTCCTTAAACAAAAAGAAACCAGCTGCTCTTTGACTGAATTGAAAAGAAAGCAAGAAGCACGCGAGCATTCCTCCAGCTTTTATCGCACCACAAACACGCCGATATTTGCTCTCTGCCTTCGTTTGCGCGCGCCGGCGAATGAAGAGACGCCTTTTGTCCTTTTGTAGCCTTTCTTGGCGAAGAGCTGCGACTTGTAAACTGGCAGAAAACATTTAACTCTGCGGCCTCCTCAGTCACGCCGGTGACAAGCCTCCGCCGCCGTTAATGTCTCTCGACGCAAATTTATGTCTACATCCCCCTGCCTGTGCGTTCTCCCCGCTCGGCCCATTAGAGGATTCTTTGGAAAAAAAGCCTCTCGCATCACAGGCGCGTTAATGAAAGGCATTATACATTACAAAGTGTTTGATTTAAGTCTTGATTTACAGTCTTTTTTCCCCTCGCACTGCTGCAGCCTTCCCGCAGATAAGCCGCCCAAGCCATCCTCGCTACTCAAAGGACATCAAAAGGTTCAAATTGTGTACGGGCTGCCTCTCCCTCCGCCTCCTCCTTCTTTTCGGCGTCGTCTCCCGCGCTATCGAGATGGCCCATTTCCATAACACAGTCGGCGCGATCCCCCCATTCAATGGCGGCTTTCGTCGAGCTGTCACAACATTAGGTATAACGGTAATCCCGAGAGCCGTATCGACGCAGTCGCGAGTAAATAAACGGAAAGGCGCCGCCGTGATTGACGTTGTCACAAAGCTTTTCATTCAATAATAACTTTGATTTATGTGGCACGTTTCATAGCAGGTAAGGGCTTTTAGGTTCTGAAGCAGGGTTGGAGTTTTAAATTGGTGATTAAATGTAACGTTTTGCAGGTAAATTTGGTGCAAAAGTAACTTGTAGAGGAAAAAACGTAGGCGTCATAACAAGTTACGAAGGCTTGTTATTGTCATGGAATGCGGGCAGGTGTGTGGACCTGAGTGTAGGGAAACGGAAGGTGAGGCAGAAAAGGCGGTGCAATAATGTTTTAATTAATGCCAACAAAAAACAAAGCACCAACAAAACAACCGGGGAATCCACAAACCTTTAATAAACAAAAGTTAGGCTAAGAAATCAACTTACTTTTGAAGCAGGACAAGGAACACGAGGAACTGGGAAAAACGCAGACATGAACGCGTACATGTACATTGAAAATGTCGTGACAAGGAGCCAAAGGAAACTGGGAGCTTATATACACACACAGACAAGGGGTAACGAGACAACGAGGAACAGATGGGTGGCACAGGAGGATGCAGATTGGAGAATACACTAGGAGCAGGCACAACATGTGAAATCAATGGGCAATCAAAGGGACACACTAGGCGGTAACCAACTCAAAACCTAACAGTTATGCTTTTGTGTCGGGCGATGACGTACAATCATGGACGAAATTATTGGGACCCCTAGAATTTTTCCAGAAAATACCGCATTTCTCACAGAAATTAATGCAATTACAAATGTTTTCAGTATGAATGTGTTTATTTTTGGATTTGCATTGGAAAAACAAAAAAAAAGAGAAAAGCCAACACCCATGACCTCTGACACAGGCCCAGTTCTATCCCTATCTTTGTATGGTTTCGTGGGCTTCTGTGGGGGCTTCACATACACAGTACTCCTTGGTTTCTTTAATGTCAGAGACGGAGCAACTGTTTCTCGAGTTGGAGCTTTTCGAAATCAAAAAAGAATAGCTTTTTACTCCAAATGTTGAAAGCAGGAGACACAGAAAATGCTTGCGAAGGTGGTCTGTCCGACCATTGAACCAGTCAAGGCACCATTTCTTGGTGCTAATTGAGGTACGTTTTGGTTCTTTATCCTGTTGGAACACCCATGACCTCTAACAGAGACCCAAGTTTTCTGACACTACTCCATACATTCCGGCCCAAAACATTTTGATAGTCTCCATATTTCATGACTCCTGCACACTGGCAAGGCACCCAGTGCCAGAGGTAGCAAAACAACCCCAAAACATCATTGGACCTCCACCATGGTTGATTATAGGCACTGTGTTCTTTTCTTTGTAGACCTCATTATTTTTTCTGGTACAAGGTGCCTTGACAATGTGCAAGGAGTCATGAAATATGAAGACTATCAACATGTTTTAGGCCGGAATGTAGGGTGTAGTGACAGAAAACTGTGTCTCTGTCAGA
Organism: Corythoichthys intestinalis; assembly: GCF_030265065.1. Classification (NCBI taxonomy): domain Eukaryota; kingdom Metazoa; phylum Chordata; class Actinopteri; order Syngnathiformes; family Syngnathidae; genus Corythoichthys; species Corythoichthys intestinalis. Next base: position 14,386,310 of record NC_080414.1, on the reverse strand, counting down.
GGTCATGGGTGTTCCAACAGGATAAAGAACAAAAACATACCTCAATTAGCGCCAAGAAATGGTGCCTTTGACTGGTTCAATGGTCGGACAGACCACCTCCACAAGTGTTTTCTGCGTTTCCTGCTTTCAACATTTGGAGTAAAAAGCAATACTTTTTCGATTTCGATGAGCTCCAACTTGAGAAACAGCTGCTCCGTCTCTGACAATAAAGAAACCAAGGAGTACTGTGTATGTGAAGCCTCGCAGAAGCCCGCGTAACCACACAAAGAGAGGGATACAGCCACCTACTGACTGGGCGGCGCACTACAGTGCTCAAATGCTCATCGACGCCGTAGCTACGCCGTTGGCTCGACTCAGAAGCATAAACCAGGCTTAAGCCCCGCAATTGAATCGTTCCACATTGGAGGCCGGAATCAAAAGCTTGCGTCTTCACCTTCCGTTTTTGCCGTCACAGTGTAAAGGCAGGGCCATTCCGCAACAAAATCTGTTCTAAGTGTCGCAGCGTCACCATTCAAAGGGCGCCTTTGTCTCTCGAGACATCGTGGTTCAAGATAAATTCCGTTCAAAATCAATGCTTGATTTAGGTCCACCACTTTTGAGCGACTGCCTGAGTAAAACAACTCCAACACCAAAGGATTAAAATGAGTAAACATGAAAATGTAGTTAATCAAACAAAATTTTCAATCAAGAAAATCCCACAACATAAACCCGCGTTCTCATATTATCAAACATCATGATATCATTTGTTGTGCCTATGTGAGCTAGAGTTTAAGATTAATTTCGTCTAGTTTTAGTCGACGTTCATTAAAAATGTTTTCATCTGTAAATTAAAAACTTTTAAACCAAAAATAAATAAATAAATAATTAAGGTATGCAATTTCAAATGGACATGGTCAGATGAGCACATAAAGTATGGTGTACAAGGCCAACGCCAACTTGGTGATAATAAACACTTAGCAGGAAAACAGTACATTATTTTCAATTAATTATACCTACCTCGACGCCACAGACTATGTAAAAAAAAAAAAAAAAAAAAAAAATTAGCATTTGCCTAATGCTAACGCAAAACCTATGCTAACGCTACGAGTTACATTTATATCGGATGATCACTCAACATAGACTTTTAAAGGCTAAAGCAACATTGCATATTCTCTGGCTGAGATAAGAAAACACATCTTACTGTGTGCGCGTGTGTGCAAGCCTGGAGAGCCAGCACATCACATTAGTGACACAACCAGACACTGCTACAATGCAGGCTAACTACACATAAAATGTGACACATTGTGAACATGTGACAGAAACTATTGCGCATTTTCGTCTCGTTCTTTTCTCATCAGACGAAAACTGCCATTATTCTCGTTATGTTTAAGACATTTCTCACTAGTTATCATCTCATCGTCATCACAAAAAATTTGTTCGTTGACTAAATATTTTCGTAGTAGTCATCGTTGACTGTTGAGTGTATGCCAATGCATTCGTATATCGAGGTACCACTGTGCAGCTTCATTTTGAAGTGGATTTACTTGTACAACTACAAATAAGTTTTGCTACAACTACATGTATTATGTACAAGGTTATTTTTTTGTACAGCTACAATATACACTCACCGGCCACTTTATTAGGTACACCATGCTAGTAACGGGTTGGACCCCCTTTTGCCTTCAGAACTGCCTCAATTCTTCATGGCATAGATTCAACAAGGTGCTGGAAGCATTCTTTAGAGAGTTTGGTCCATATTGACATGATGGCATCACACAGTTGGTGCAGATTTGTCGGCTGCATATCCATGATGCGAATCTTCCGTTCCACCACATCCCAAAGATGCTCTATTGGATCGAGATCTGGTGACAGTGGAGGCCATTTGAGTACAGTGAACTCATTGTCATGTTTAAGAAACCAGTCTGAGATGATTCCAGCTTTATGACATGGCGCATTATCCTGCTGAAAGTAGCCATCAGAAGTTGGGTACATTGTGGTCATAAAGGGATGGACATGGTCAGCAACAATACTCAGGTAGGCTGTGGCATTCCAACGATGCTCAATTGGTACCAAGGGGCCCAAAGAGTGCCAAGAAAATATTCCCCACACCATTACACCACCACCAGCCTGAACCGTTGATACAAGGCAGGATGGATCCATGCTTTCATGTTGTTGACGCCAAATTCTGACCCTACCATCCGAATGTCGCAGCAGAAATCGAGACTCATCAGACCAGGCAACGTTTTTCCAATCTTCTATTGTCCAATTTCGATGAGCTTGTGCAAATTGTAGCCTCTGTTTGCTGTTCTTAGCTGAAAGGAGTGGCACCCGGCGTGGTCTTCTGCTGCTGTAGCCCATCTGCCTCAAAGTTCGACGTACTGTGCATTCAGAGATGCTCTTCTGCCTACCTTGGTTGTAACGGTTGGTTATTTGAGTCACTGTTGCCTTTCTATCAGCTCGAACCAGTCTGGCCATTCTCCTCTGACCTCTGGCATCAACAAGGCATTTCCGCTCACAGAACTGCCGCTCGCTGGATATTTTTTCTTTTTCAGACCATTCTCTGTAAACCCTAGAGATGGTTGTGTGTGAAAATCCCAGTAGATCAGCAGTTTCTCAAATACTCAGACCAGCCCTTCTGGCACCAACAACCATGCCACGTTCAAAGTCACTCAAATCACCTTTCTTCCCCATACTGATGCTCGGTTTGAACTGCAGGAGATTGTCTTAAACCATGTCTACATGCCTAAATGCACTGAGTAGCCGCCATGTGATTGGCTGATTAGAAATTAAGTGTTAACGAGCAGTTGTACAGTTGTACCTAATAAAGTGTCCGGTGAGTGTATTCTTGCTACAACTGCATTATTTGCTACAACTACATCGTTTTGTATAACTACAAGTTACTCTTGCCACATCTAAAAAAAAAAATCCTGCACTAATAACTTAATTTTGCAGCAAATTTACTATCTGTTTTGTTACCACTATATTTCTTTGATACAACTACAAGTTAGAAGTTTGGCATATGACAAAAAGACAAGCACATTGAGAATCAGGAGAGATAACATTTAATAAAAACACGAGTGCTAGTCAAATCCACAGCAAAGTGCTCTTAAATTAATTGACTATATTGTCAGACGAGTTCCCCCGCATCAATCCACACTATTAATTATTACATTTCCAAAGGTAACATCTGTCATATTGCCTCTCATTAGCTCGCTCAGGTGTACCTAATCTCATGCAGACTGTACAACATGTTCCCACTAAATCCTCTCTTTCCTTGATGAAACTACTTAAGCCAGTTAAGGAACATTTCTGTTTCTTTCACCTGCCACATTTGATAACTGGCAGCATGCCTTTGACGCCACCTACACCAGCAAAGTCTCGCGTACAGACAGCCCGCCACCAGCGCCATTTCATCAAGGCTGACAGCTGATTAATCCTATGCGCCACGCTGATGGATCACTTTGATTTTTTTTTTTTTTTTTTTAATGCCTTTTTCTTTAAAATATATATATATACATACATAAATATATATAGATATATTACAGTGATCGTGGTAATTTAGTGGGGATTGCTACGGGGGATCTGGTTTGGCCACAAAGAAGTTGTCAGGTTTGACAGAAGTGACTCAGAGAGAGCCCACTTGGGCGCCATTGTGAAGATTGTCGTTAGTGGGCTCCCTGCCATATTTGTATAGCGTGTACCCACATATTTTCAGTCTTTTTTTCTCCATTCCTATTAGCTGTTCTACTTGAAATCAAGCCAGAATTCATGGTTTGAAATTAGAGTTTAAAGCCAGGTTGCAGTTTTCACATAAAAGCTCAAGTTTGTAATTCAATTAGGTTTTCCAGGAAAATAAACTGTGTGGTAGAGTATTGTTAGTACTGAAAATTTGTCTGCTTACACTAAAACACAACTTTAGAATGTCAGCCTTGGAGTGAAAGTTTAAAAGATGATTTATTCATTTATAATTTAGAACAAACAAACGAAACAAAAATGTCATTTTGGCGCTTTGCTTTCTGCATTTAGAATTGGTTTCAAGTCTGAATGGAATACAATTAGGCTGTGTTCGGACTGTAGGCATACAGTGGGGCAGATAAGTATTCAGTCAACCACTAATTGTGCAAGCTCTCCCACTTGAAAATATTAGAGAGGCCTGTAATTGTCAACATGGGTAAACCTCAACCATGAGAGACAGAATGTGGACAAAAAAAACAGAAAATCACATTGTTTGATTTTTAAAGAATTTATTTGCAAATCAAGGTGGAAAATAAGTATTTGGTCAATACCAAAAGTTCATCTCAATGCTTTGTTATGTACGCTTTGTTGGCAATAACAGAGGCCAAACGTTTTTTGTAACTCTTCACAAGCTTTTCACACACTGTTGCTGGTATTTTGGCCCATTCCTCCATGCAGATCTCCTCTAGAGCAGTAATGTTTTAGGGCTGTCGTTGGGCAACACGGACTTTCAACTCCCTCCAAAGATTTTCTATAGGGTTGAGATGTGGAGACTGGCTAGGCCACTCCAGGACCTTGAAATGCTTCTTAAGAAGCCACTCCTTTGTTGTCCTGGCTGTATGTTTGGGATCATTGTCATGCTGAAAAACCCAGCTACGTCTCATCTTCAATGCCCTTGCTGATGAGATTTTCACTCAAAATCTCTCCATACTTGGCCCCATTCATTCTTTCTTTTACACAGATCAGTCGTCCTGGTCCCTTTGCAGAAAAACAGCCCCAAAGCATGATGTTTTCACCCCCATGCTTTACAGTGGGTATGGTGCAATTCAGTATTCTTTTTCCTCCAAACACGAGAACCTGTGTTTCGACCAAAAAGTTCTATTTTGCTTTCATCTGACCATAACACATTCTCCCAGTCCTCTTCTGGATCATCCAAATGCTCTCTAGCGCAGACGGGCCTGGACGTGTACTTTCTTCAGCAGGGGGACACGTCTGGCAGTGCAGGATTTGAGTCCCTGGCGGCGTATTGTGTTACTGATAGTAGCCTGTGTTACTGTGGTCCCAGCTCTCTGTAGGTCATTCACTAGGTCCCCCCGTGTGGTTCTGGGTTTTTTGCTCACCGTTCTTGTTATCATTTTGACGCCACAGGGTGAGATCTTGCATGGAGCCCCAGATCGAGGGAGATTATCAGTGGTCATGTATGTCTTCCATTTTCTAATAATTGCTCCCACAGTTGATTTCTTTACACCAAGCGTTTTACATATTGCATGTTCAGTCTTCCCAGCCTGGTGCAGGTCTACAATTTTGTCTCTGGTGTCCTTCGACAGCTCTTTAGTCTTGGCCATAGTGGAGTTTGGAATGTGACTGACTGAGTTGGTGGACCGGTGTCTTTTATACCGATAATGAGTTAAAACAGGTGCTATTAATACAGGTAACGAGTGGAACCTCGTTAGACCTTGTTAGAAGAAGTTAGACCTCTTTGACAGCCAGAAATCTTGCTTGTTTGTAGGTGACCAAATACTTATTTTCCACTCTAATTTGGAAATAAATTCTTTAAAAATCAAACAATGTGATTTTCTGTTTTTTTTTTTTTTTTTTTTTTTATCCCCACATTCTCTCATGGTTGAGCTTTACCCATGTTAACAATTACAGGCCTCGCAAATCTTTTCAAGTAGGAGAACTTGCACAATTGGTGGTTGACTAAATACTTATTTGCCCCACTGTACCTGATTAGAATCGGATTCCTCCCCAAATCTGATTTTCAGAGTTGACTGGTCACACTATTTTTAGTAAGTGTTCAAATCAGATCTGGGCCTGTTCAGCCACATTTTTGACACACCTGACAGGTTGCTGTGGCAACGAAGGCGTCAGGGAGCATAGATCGACGTAACGGACAATCATAACCTAATTGGGCTGTTCAGACTAATGCGCCGTTTTCATGGTGACACTGCGACACAAAGATGCAACAATTGTGTTGCGGAATGGCCTCGCCTTTACATGCTGACGGCGAAAACGAGAGACGAAGATGCAAACTTTTGTTTCTGGGCTCCGAAGCGGAAGGATTCAGTTGCGGGGATTGCGCCGCAACGAGCGCTGATGACATCTATGGGAGGCTGTTTGAGATGTAAATCATACTTGCTTTCACATGCACAAATATACTCACACACATACTTATAGGCTGCATTCATACTACAGGTCTTAATGAATGAATCCGATTTTTTTGTGTTTTTCCGACTCGAGTGAGGCATTAACTTGACGGTCTGAACGTGACAAGGCGCATAGAACTGGACCATTTCAAATCCGATCTGAGTCACTTTCGTATGTGGTTCAAATCCGATCTGGGCCACATTTTTCCAGAATGTCGTGGCGGTCTAAACTCTCGAGTCTCTCACATCGGAATTCATGCAGCAATTACGTCATCAAAAAGCGAGAGAGACGCTACGGTAGCGGTGCAGCTGTGCGCTATTAGCGCCTAGCTTGCATTGAATACGGCTTTTGGGGAAGGACCGGGCTTGACAACAGTCATAAAAAATAAAAATGGGTTGAGGATAAGCCTTAGAATGATCGGTTTTCTCTCTGCTCTATATGAGCAATATTTCAACATTTCTTACACGGCCGAGAGTCGGGGCAAACTGCCCGTATGTGTGTGTGACATGCAAGACTATACTAGTATGTGTGAGAGAATATACTAGTGCGTGTGAGAAACTTACAATGTGTGAGAGAGTAAAGTAGTGTGTGTGAGATATTATAGCGGTGTATGAGAGACAATTAGTGTGTATGTGTGAGTATAGTAATGTGTGAGAGAGTATAGTAGTGTGAGTGAGAGACTATACTATTATGTGTGAGAGAGTACACTAGTGTGAGTGACAGAGCATAGTAGTGTATTTGAGAGACTATACTACTAAGTGTGAGAGAAAGTAGTAGTGTGGGTGGAAGTGTATAGTTGTGCATGTGTGAGAGTATGATGATACATGTGAGAGCAAGTATGATTTACTTCTCAAACACCCTCCCACAGACGTCAGCACTCACAAACGTCACTTAGGGCATGCACAGTATGCTAGTAAACACTCAAAACAGCAAACATGGTGAACCTGCGGCTTTATTTTACTGTTTTTAATAATATTTTTAATTTTAATATATTTTTTATTTTCGCGTTTTTGTGCCTTTTGAAGCAAGAGAGAAAAAACACGCTTGGACGTCATTGCTTCGAGTTTTTTTTTTTTTTTTTAATTTAATTGACAAGCAATGTTATACAATTATTTAAACTTGTAATGAACAGCAAATGGACAACATATGCGAGAGAAAAATTAAATATACAGAAAAACCGTGTATAAAAAAGCAAACTAAAATGTGGGGTTGGGGGGGGTGAAAAATAAATAATAAAAAACGTCATTGCTTGGAATGGGCTGGGATGTTGTCTTCCGGGCTGAGGAGTGAATTGGCTGTCGCCTTGTAAAACTGCACTGCCCTCTAGGGCCTGGCATGAATACTACATCGTTTTCACGCGGAATTGCGACGTCGTTCGAATGGAGACTGAACCAAGATGGAGCCATATAAATGCAAACTTGAAATTAGTCGTATTCTTGGACCGTAACCATGTAAACGGCCCCTGAGAAGCATCTTGTCCATATCTGAAATGAAACTACCGTAATTTTCGCACTATAAGGCCAACCTGACTATAAGCACCCACCCACAAAATTTGGCACGAAAACGGCATTTGTTCATAGATAAGCCACATTGGACTTTTTATGGGACTTTTTATGACTTATTATTATGGGATATTTACACCAAAAGATATTAACCGGTAACACTTTATTTGACAGCGGCATCATACGACTGTCATAAAACCAAATCAACCACAATGATTCATTCATTGCTTCAGGAAGCTCCTTTTGGCCATCACTGCTTCTTTAGGGGAGACAGTCAACCTCTGCTGCCACCTGATGACAATACTGTTGTTGTCCAACATGCCTACTAGCATGCATTGCAGCGCTACAGATGTAAATAACAATTAAAATTCATGTTCTGTGCTAATTATGTCTTCAGTTACTGTACCAGTTGTTTCATTAATTGCTACTTATGGTATTTGGTACCACTTTATTTGTCAGTGGCGCCATAAGACTGTCATTAGAGAATCATAATTATGACATGACACTACCATGAGCATTAATGAATGCTTATAACAGATGTCATTAAGTGGTATCCGGCAAATTATCTCACTTTTGAAAGGATGTAAAAGATCCGAGCTGGACATAAATGGAATTAGTGTCATAATTTGTAGGGGTGCACGATATCCATTTTTTGAAACCGATACCGATATCGATAACTTCCTGCTCCTCAAGACCGATACCGATACGATAACTGATAATATATATATAATTTTTCAATGTATATTCACCTGAGTTTTTGAACACCTGTAGGTAAAAAATACTAGTGGTTGATTCAGCATAGATTTGCCTTTGACCGAACCAGAATTTTCATGATGAAATGAACATTATTACAATGAATAAAAGACACAAACAGTTTTAACTTCAAATAAAGTGCCCATATTAATTTTTTCAAATAAATATAATTTGAGTCAATCACAATCAGTCAGTCAATATCATTGACGAAGTGTTCCCCTGAACAATGAGCACTGATCTAAAACAAACATAAACCCAACAGGAATTGTGCTTTGTAAGCAGATAAAACATTTGGTGCAACAGGAGAGGAGGCTTTTGTCGTCTTGGTCCATGAAACAACTTTCTTAACCTGGCAATTATAAAACAGCAAGCCTATAAATAACCAAAAGGCCTCTCAAGAACTTGTAAACATAACACTGTAAAATGCAAACATTTGCTAATTGCCATAGTAAGGTTTATAACTCAGTGAAGGAAAAATATGGCCTCTAGAACAGTAACAAAACTTTGCATACTGGCAAAACAGGAGTGGAAACAAATGCACACATCCCAATCCGACACCGAGCCAAAAATATTATTAATAGGCCCGATAACATAGTGTTATCGGATTTATTGGGATGACGTCATAATTCCTATTATCGGACCGATAATTATCGTGCACCTCTAATAATTTGCCGATGACACTTAATGACATCTGTCATAAGCATTCAGTAATGCCCATGAATGTGTCATGTCATAATTATGACGGTCTTACGACTGTCTTATGACGGCGCTGTCAAATAAAATGTTACCTATTAACCCGAATAAATGAACAAATAGGCCGCACTGGACTATAAGCCACAGGATTCAAAATGAAAAAAAAAAAGTAGCGGTTTATAGTCCGAAAATTACGGTACCTCTTGAATATTGTTTCAATCAGTCTTGCAAAAAATCTGGTTTCTATGCTTTGTGACTGTTCAGACTACAAAAGAGCCATTCAGTTTCAATCTGGATGGGCAAAAAAATTTGATTTTGGCTGCCTGTCTGAACAAGGATTTAAGGTTTTAATCCTGAATGATAGAGTTTCAAAGTCATTTTTGTTTTTTACATCTGGTTTAGGGTATTAAATGGGTTAATGTTTCAAAATGGGGGGTGGTGCTCAGATTAGGGTTTAGGATTTCAAGTTAGGGTTTAAAAATGAGGGTTATGGATTCAAATTAGGGCGTCCAACAAGTTAAGATTTAAAATTAAGGTTTAAAATTGGGGTCTAGAACTGATGTTAATATTTCAATTGAGTATATGGGTTTTAATTATGGTTTTAACAATGAGTTTAGGTTATGATCTATTGCATGTTCACGGGTTAGGGGACTAATCGAGGTTAGATTTAGAAAAAAGGGTTTGGTGCTTAGGTTAGGGTCCACAATTTTAAATTTGGGTTACAAAATTAGGGTTTTGGTTTCAGATTGGAGTTTGGAGCTACTTTAGGGCTTCAAATTAGGGTTTGAAAATTATGGTTAAGGTTTAAGGTTATGGTTTCAGCTTGGAATTCATAACATGCTAAGTGAGGATATGGGTTTCAAGTACATACTTTTTCCGAGTAATGTATTGTTTATTCACAAGGTTTAAAATTATGGTTTGAAGATTGGGCAGGTTTTCAAACAAGGGGTAGGATTTCAAACTAAGGTACAGAAATCAGAGTCATGGTTTCCATACCGCATTAAATTTAGAAATTAGGGTTTCAAAAATCTAATTTAGCGTTTTGTGAGAGCGTTTGAAGCCATGATTAGGGTTAAAGCGAAGGTGAATGACAGTTTCAAAGGATGATTTGAAATGACTAGTAGGGTTTGAATCAAGGTTATCACTTGAAATGCGGCTTTCATAAGTGAAATGGGAAATTCCTGTAAACAAGGGTTAGAGTTTGAAAGTCTAAATAACAAGCCTTCCTCGCTTTTAGCCTCACTACTCGGATTAAAGTAATTTATTCAAGGGGGAAAAAGTCTAAATTGATTTCCAGCCAGCAAATATTTATGAATAAAAACATCATTACGGCACACGCCAGCAGGCGCAAATAAATTGCTTTATTTGGAGCTTTAATTCCATGCATTATTGATGGCGCCGAGCGTGTGTCAACAGCACGCTCGCCGTTCCGCCGTCCGTCCGTCGTCTTCTTTTCAGGCCGGACAAATAGCGTTAGCACCTCGGGGCGCGGCGCTTCTTATCATCGCTTATTTTCATCTGTGCAATAATGGAGAACAAACGTACGGATGTGTGTTTATATTGTTTTTTTTTTTTGTTGTTTTTTTTTTGTCTTTTTGTGTATATATATAATGAGATGGTACCACATGCACTTGCGTTTAAATGAAGTTGTGTGTGCGAACTTGCTGGCTAAGTTTTGTGTCGTGGTTAGCGGGTTTGGCTCAGAAACAGGAAATTCTGGGTTTGAGTCTTCAAGCCTTATATTGTGTGGGTTATTTAATAAATGGCCAGAATTATTGATCTCGATTTCATATTTTTTGTAAGGGTTTAAAAACGGTGATAAAAACTGATTTTTTTTTCCCCCCTCAGAAAATGCTTTATTCTTATTCAGTTAAGTACGTTTTCATTTTTCGCTTCGTGAAATATTTTGTCTCATGAAATGTACCATTTAAAACTACACATTTGTGTTTCATTTTTCGGTATTTAATTTTCATTGTTGTCACTTTTCAGGTGATCCAGACAGTCAGCGCCATAGACAAGGACGAGCCTCAGAATGGCCACCGCTTCTTCTTCTCGCTTGACACCGCCGTGGCAGGAAATCTCAACTTCACATTGCGGGACAACAAAGGTTAGCATACGGCAATGTCAAGTTCCTCAATGTGTTTATTATTGTTTGATTGGCTGTACAAATATAACTCTATTGTCTGTATTTGGAACATAATGACAATCTATCCTCCTACACTCTGTACAGTGGGTGGAAGAAGATGAGTTTCCTATAGATTAATTTGTATCTCTGCAAGCAATGCTCACAATAAGCATTTGTATCCTTGCACAAAAACATTTCAACGCAGTGGTCAGTGATTTCTTCATCTAGTTTTAGTCGACTTTTATTCAAAATGTTTATCTCTGTAAAATAAATAAAGGTTTCCAATAATTTCGAGTTAACATTGACAGGTAAGCATATATTGTAGCGTCTACAAGGACAACGCCAACTTGATGATAATACACATTTAGCAGGAAAACAGTATATCATTTTCAAATAGTTATACCCACCTGGACGCCACGCAATGTATGTAAAAAAAATAGAAAATTTGAGGTGTTAAGAAGACCTCGCCATTAGAATTAGTCTAATGCTAACACAAACGGCAATACTATGCTAATGCTACGAGTTACATTTAGTGTGTGATCACTCAGCACAGACCTTTAAAGTGCGTACGACAGGAGAAAAAAAGTCTTGAATAGGATTATTATGTGAATTAGAATCATATTTTGAGACCATTCGACTATAAACACCAATTTGGCAAAGCGCAGATGACGGGAAATTAATCTTTTAATCTGCCGGTTAGCCACGCCTACCATTATAGGGCTCTAGCGTCCCCAATAGGTGGATGACGTCGGCAGGAGAATGGTTTCATCTGTTTTACTATTGAGCCCATTGAAGAGGAATTATTCAGAACGAGGAAAATGCGACGAAGAGAGCCGCAAAATGTCTTGATTAAGTCTCTATACTCCAATATTTTTACAGGATATTCTCTTTATCCAAGTATTTTTCCCCAATAGCTAAATAAATGGTATGATCATGACAGATAACAGTCTTGTGCTAAATGGAATATGAAATAATAAAAATGCATTTATTCAGTGCGACATGGCAAAATTACTCAATAATTGTCAATTGTCAATTGCCTGAATGATATTTTATGCCACCGTAGTTAGTTGGGCTTTTGACATTTCCCTGCCCCCCGGCTTTTGAGAATGTAAACAAACCAAGAGGCGTGACAGCTAGCCGATATGCTAACCCAAACCAGGTGATGTATCAAAGTCTTCGAAGCGAAATATCACACATAACTAGCCCGGATCATTTCAAACGGCAGCGGGGTTGTCGATTGTCTTCGCCAATCAGCAACCTGCCCGGCGGCGAGCAAGTTAGAGCTCGTCGTTCCCCTGCTGAGGGCAGAGGGCTCATTTGCCGGGAAGTAGCTGGACAATGACCGCCGGACAAACCGGCCGACGCCGGAGGAGCGCGTAGCTGCCACATGTTCAACGCGAATATAGAAAAATAATGCTTTACTACACGGCGAAGACGTAAACAGCGAGAGAGTCATTGGAGAGCAGCTGCAGTTGTTGTGCAGTTAACATGGCAGAATGTGTCTGAGGAGAGCTTTTCTAAATGTCAATCCATGATCGAACGTAAGTAAATAGTCCTTTATTTAAAGAAAGTTTGTAGTGTTTGTAATCGCTGTATTCGCGGCAATTTTTAACACAAAGTTGCAATTTATGATCGGGTAGAAAATTTCACAGAAAACCCGGCACACCAAGAGGGCCATAAGCCAAGTATTACTGTAGTGCTCGACCGGCGGGGGGTTGTGCGATAAGCTGCCGGTCGTCGGCCGAGTGGACAAGGAGCATGTCAGCCACAAAATGCAAGCCACCTCAGTATTAAAATGATCCCAGTATTTGACATAATACAAAACACGATGTTTACTTACTTCCTCGTAAGTCCAATAGTCCCACAGTAGTAGGGCTTGTTTTGGCCAATATCCGCCAGTGAATGGGAACCTTTTGAAACCCCAAAAAGGCTCACACACCTCTCCCTGGTGCAGCAACATTTTTCTGCAGCCGTTTGGCTGATGTGATGCGAAAAATACACAAAAATCTGCAAAATCAGCTGAATCCGCAGTCCATCTGCATGCTATAAAGCAATGCTGTATTGGTGAGACGCTGACCCGGGTGATGTCACATTCGCATTCATCCTAAACCCAAGACTGAAGCCGGAAGTCACTCATTTTCATGTCACGGGATTCAAAAATTGAATATTATAAAACGATCACTTCCACACACATCCAAGCGGTCCATTTCACTCAGGAGCATAAAACACCGCGTGAAATATGAAATAAACATGCTTTTTCGTGTCATTCGCACATTAAAGGCTAAAGCAACACTGCATATACTCTCTTGCCAAGATAAGAAAACATCTTACAATGAGAGCTTCAAAGCAAGCAAGCTTGGAGAGGACACTAGTGAGTTGGGGGCGCAGCACATCACATGAGTGACACAACCAGACACCGCTACAATGCAAGCCAACAACAAATAAAAATGTTACACATTGTGAACATGTGAGTGACAATATGGCGTATTTACGTCTCGTTGTTATCTCGTCAGAGGAAAACAAGCATTCGTCACGTTATGTTGTAGTCTCCCAAGACATGTTTTTAGCTCATTATGGTCTTGTCATCATAATGAAAAATGTGCTTGTCGACGAAATATTTTCGTTATTGTCATCGTTGACGAAAACAACACTACAAACTGCACTAAAATGACAATATCTGCATCGGGGAGTACTAAGAAATAGCCGAAGCTTACCTAAGATGGCCGCCAACAACTAAAAAATTAAAAGTATTTGTTGCCCTTTCCAAGATGACTGTAGTCATGATATCGTGTGACGTCCAATCATCTTTCTACTGTGAATTTAAAGTTTATCACTAGTAGATGTCCAATCCATTTTAATCGGGAGGATGGCAGCGAATGAACGTTCATTCCAATCCTGCTAATACCACACAGGGAGCCAAAAAATGACATCGGTGCAAAACTAAATTGTTACAGACAGAAAAGTGAGCTTATTTAAGTTACTTATTTGATCAGAATCTATCCAGTAGTTTTAACAGCGCTAACAATAGCGGGGTGCTATAATTAATTTATAGGTGTCATACCCAGTCAGTGTTTAAATTCTGAAAAAATAGCATGTCTCCTTTAAAGACAAATGATTGACACAAGCACATTTTTAGACTTTATTGTTCTATTTTCATCCCCTATCAGCCTTTTTTAGTCTCTTTATTGACTTTTACATTATTTCTAGCTGTAAGACAGATCATCAGCGTCCGCCATCACACAGTCGTCAGGCAACAGGTGGCAACGTCGACGCTTGATGAATAGTGTTAATGACTCCATCTGTTGATTTTAAAACCGTAAAGCTGTTTCATAGTCTTACAGTGAACTCAAATCTACATTTTTTAGGTCACTAATTAGAATCGGAATCATCTTTATCAGCTAAGTACAGTGGGCCAAATAAGTATTTAGTCAACCACTAATTGTGCAAGTTCTCCCACTTGAAAATATTAGAGAGGCCTGTAATTGTCAACATGGGTAAACCTCAACCATGAGAGACAGAATGTGGAAAACAGAAAATCACATTGTTTGATTTTTAAAGAATTTATTTGCAAATCATGGTGGAAAATAAGTATTTGGTCGATACCAAAAGTTCATCTCAATACTTTGTTATGTACCCTTTGTTGGCAATAACGGAAGCCAAACGTTTCCTGTAACTCTTCACAAGCTTTTCACACACTGTTACTGGTATTTTGGCCCATTCCTCCATGCAGATCTAAGCTAGAGCAGTGATGTTTTGGGGCTGTCGTTGGGCAACACGGACTTTCAACTCCCTCCACAGATTTTCTATGGGGTTGAGATCTGAAGACAGATCAAGGCCACTCCAGGACCTTGAAATACTTCTTACGAAGCCACTCCTTTGTTGCCATGGCTGTGTGTTTGGGATCATTGTCATGCTGAAAGAACCAGCCACGTCTCATTTTCAATGCCCTTGCTGATGGAAGGAGATTTTCACTCAAAATCTCTTGTTACATGGCCCCATTCATTCTTTCCTTTACACGGATCAGTTGTTCTGGTCCCCCAGAAAAATGTCCCAAAGCATGATGTTTCCACCCCCATGCTTCACAGTGGGTATGGTGTTCTTCGGATACAATTCAGTATTTTTTCTCCTCCAAACAGAAGAACCTGTGATTCTACCAAAAAGTTCTATTTTGGTTTCATCTGACCATAACACGTTCTCCCAGTCCTCTTCTCAAGCATCCAAATGCTCTCTAGCGAACCAGAGACGGGCCTGGACGTGTATTTTCTTCAGCAGGGGGACACGTCTGGCAGTGCAGGATTTGAGTCCCTTGCGGCGAATTGTGTTCCTGATAGTAGCCTTTGTTACTGTGGTCCCAGCTCTCTGTAGGTCATTCACTAGGTCCCCCCGTGTGGTTCTGGGATTTTTGCTCACCGTTCTTGTTATCATTTTGACGCCACGGGGTGAGATCTTGCATGGAGCCCCAGATCGAGGGAGATTATCTGTGGTTTTGTATGTCTTCCATTTTCTAATAATTGCTCCCACAATTGATTTTTTTACACCAATCGTTTTACCTATTGCAGATTCAGTCTTCCCAGCCTGGTGAAGGTCTACATTTTTGTCTCTGGTGTCCTTCGACAGCTCTTTGGTCTTGGCCATAGTGGAGTTTGGAGTGTGACTGATTGAGATTTTGGACAGGTGTCTTTTATACCGATAATAACTTAAAACAGGTGCCATTAATACAGGTAACGAGTGGAGCCTCGTTAGACCTCGTTAGAAGAAGTTAGACCTCTTTGACAGCCAGAAATCTTGCTTGTTTGTAGGTGACCAAATACTTATTTTCCACTCTAATTTGGAAATAAATTCTTTAAAAATCAAACAATGTAATTTTCTGTTGTTGTTTTTCCATTTTCTGTCTCTCATGGTTAAGGTTTACCCATGTTGACAATTACAGGCCTCGCTAATCTTTTCAAGTAGGAGAACTTGCACAATTGGTGGTTGACTTAATACTTATTTGCCCCACTGTATGTTAGAAACGCATTTGTTTCAGGTAGTTAGAGGCAGTTTTGGTGGCCACAGCCCCTTGTGTGAATTTAAATTGTAAAGTAATAGATGATTATTTCTTTACTTGCTTTTCCCCAATAGTTGATTTTTTCACAACAAGTGTGGTCTTTCTGTACTATGGTTGGGAAACTGAGTACGTCACAATACAATTTCCGATACAAGGCTCTCAATAACGATTATCTCACGATTTGGCGATACAACAATTATTGATACAAGGGTCAGGAAATCATTATACAATATTCCTGTATTAATTTTTGGCTCTTCCTGTTAATTTTGGGGCATTTCTAGGTTATTTTCTGATGATTTTGGGGCATTTACGGATCACTTCCACTTTATTTTGAGTTACTGAATAGGAAAGGACTCGGGATTGTCCCCAATTGAATAGTAAGTGACTCACAATCTACAGGAAGTGACCTGTAAATGCCCTAAAATACACATGAAGTGAACAATAATTGCCCCAAAACCGGGAAGAGTGGCTGTTAATGCTCTGTTTCAGTGCCATTGACATTGTTAGAGCCACTTAAAAGCAAATATTCTCTTACATAGTTATTTATTTTATTTTATTTTATTTAAAATTATATTTACATTTTTTTATCTAAAAAAATCAAAAAGGGAAAAATTATACTCTTATTTATTTATTATATTTTAATTAAAAAAAAGGGAAAAATACCTTAAATGTTTGTTAAGAAAAACAAAAATCATTTTTGATATTCTGTTTTTAAATAAAAATCTTTTTTTTTTTTTTTTTTTTTTTTACAAATGGGAAAACATATTCTATGATTTCTGTCTTCAATCTTCCATTTACAACTCCAGAAAATGTCTTTAAATTTAATTTTGGGGGGAAAAAAAGCATGATCTCTATACCAAGTTTATAATAGTTTTGGATTTTTCATTATAGTGTAGTTTCATTTAATCTTTATTTTTCTCCCTTGTAATTTAGTTTTAATTACTTTTTCGTGTGGGTTTTTTTTAGTGCTTAATTCATTTATTTAATAGCTTTAATTTTTCATAAATTGGATTATCTGACAAGTGCAGGGTTAGAAATTTATATTAAAAAAAATCAAATTTGAAATAACATTTTAAACATGTATTCAGTCTTTTTTTTTCTAATTTTGTCCTCTAAATATTAATTCTGGAGATAAAATATGACAACAAAAATGAGTATTCCAATCTCGCTTGTGAAAACACTATACAGTTCTCATTTGCTGCCATTGACAGCGATGGACGTCCAATTATTCTTCTGCTGTAAATTTCACTGAGTTTGTCACTCATAGACGTCCAATCCATTTAAACCGGGAGGGCTGACAGCAAATAAACATGAACAATGAGGGCTCCCGGTTCAAATGGGTTGGACGTCTGCGAGTGTCAAATTCATTTAAGCCTTCAGTTTGACTGCTGTACTTTAAAGCATCGAACTAAAAATGCTTGTAATACTAATAAATGTCTTTTTTTTTTTTTTTTTATGTGATCTCTAGATAACACTGCATCCATACTGACTAAACGAGGCGGCTTCCGTCGACGAGAACAGCCCGTGTACCGCCTCCCAGTACTGATCCAGGACAGCGGCAGCCCGGCCCAGAGCAGCACCAACACGCTGTCTGTGCGCGTATGCGAGTGTGATGCCGACGCCGTGCCCCAGTCGTGCGGCGCCGTGGCCTACACGGCCACCGGCCTGAGCACCGGCGCCCTTTTGGCCATTTTGGGATGCATCCTCACGCTGCTAGGTAAGAAATGGGCACGACCGATGATTTATTTCCTTCCAGAGAGCAGGTGGAACGCGGCGAGGATCGCTGTCAGTGCAGAGGTGATGTGTTTACCTTGCAGCTTCTTTATAGTCGCAGCCCTTGTTTGCTACTTGAGACTGTGAGAGTACTCAAACAAGAATAACAATACCCTTCTGTATAGCTGTATTGCACCTCTTTAAAATGTCCTGGAAATGCCAGCAACATAATGAAAATCATAAAATTTAACCCCAAAAACAAGAATGTCAGGAATGAGTAATGACACAGTATGATAAATAAGCCGTATTCAGTCATAAGTTGGGTTTTGGATCATCAATCATACTGAAATTGATCCGTTATCCGTGAATCTGGTTTTCACAGTTCTTAAAAATTCAGCAGATGACATTGCATTTGGCAAATTTGAGTTTGTTTTGAGAGTCACACATCCTTAAAATTCAGTCGTTGAATTGACCTCTGTGACCTTTGACCTCTATACCTCAGATTTTTTTAAAATCATTTATTTCTTTTTACCTGTCCTGCTTCTGTCGGACTGCCCCAGGGCAACTTTGGCTACAGTAGTGCCTTACCACCATTGAGTGCGGAGTGAAAGAATAATGCGTATGTAATGTAAAGCATCTTAAGTGCCCCCCCACCCCCCCAAAAAGACGCGATTTAAATCCAAAGCATTATTATTTATTTCTTATTTTGTGAAAAAACTGAAGAAAAAAATTAACATTTTAAGTTTGGGCAAGTTAACTCGTGAATTAACACAGTTAACTATTTTAACGGTGCATTGACTTGTTCCCAATGAGTTAATGTAACGTAAAATTTCTTTTATATGGCAGTACATTTCCAATAAAAGCATGCTTAATACTTCTGAATTCAATTCGGATTGTGTGTCAAACCATGTGATTAATCGCAGTTAATCTCACGCGATTAAAATGCGTACTCAGTGCCAAGCCCTATTTTATTTTATTTTTTTTGGTGTGTGTAAAAAAACATTCTCAAGATATTCCGTGTTGTGACATCACATTTTTCTCAGACTAGAAATTGCAATTTATGGAAAATTATAATGGGGCTTTCCTGTAGTAGATACAAATCTAGGACCCACCCAGTTGATTTGAGGACATTTCGGGGACACGTCCTGTTGCCATCAGGTCGATTTGGGGACATATCGGGGACACGTCCTGTTTATATCAGGTCACTTCCTGTTAATTTTGGGAAATTTTGGGGACACGTCCTGTGACATCAGGTAACTTGCTGTTGATTTGGGGACATTTCTGTTACATGCCTTGTTGCATGGCTGTCAATGGTAAGTTTGTGGTCAAAAATCACAACCACACAGGTTTTCCTGCCATTGAAAATTGTAACATCATACGGTACACTTATTCAGCATGTTGTTCTCTATTGTATTTCTATTAGAGATGTCCCGATCGATCGATCGCATCCGATCACGTCATTTTCAAAGTATCGGAATCGGCAAAAAAATATCGGCCATGCCTTTTTTTAATATATATATATTTTTTCCAATTAAATCGTTTTCTCAGTATATATTTTTTTAATTAAATCGTTTTCTAATTGTATTTAACGTTACAGACATAATATGTTACACTCATCCAGAGTCTTTAGTTTAGGCTTAAGGTGGGGTTATCAAATTTATCCCGATAACGGCGGTAATAAGTTTTTTTTTTTTTTTTAATGTATCACGTTAAAATATTTAACGCAGTTAATGCATGCGTTGCACGACCCACTCACACATTGTCGCGCTCAATCTGTAATGGCGCCATTTTACCTATATTGAGAGATAAAAGGCAGCGTTACATGAGTAGAGTGAATTTTGGCAGCCTTTGGAGGCTTATTTTAATTGGCTAAAGCCTTACAATCCCTCTCCCTAGGATTAGAAATATCATGGGAAGCAAGGTAGCAATTGATCTTTTCTCAACCCCTTGTGTTATTTTCCAACGCAGAGAAGATATATCAATTGGTAGCACTACGCACAGTCATGGTTCCATTTCCCATCATGCATTTGGGCATGGCTACAGTATCATTTACTGAAAGCTCAACAAATACACTAGATGGCAATATTTAGTCACAATATACAAAGTCACAAGTCTTTCTATCCGTGGATCCCTCTCACAGAAAGAATGTTAATAATGTAAATGCCATCTTGAGGATTTATTGTCATAATAAACAAATACAGTACTTATGTACTGTATGTTGAATGTATATATTCGTCCGAGTTTTATTCATTTTTTTCTTAATGCAATGCCAAAATGTATATGATCGGGAAAAATTATCGGGAATGATTGGAATTGAATCGGGAGCAAAAAAAAAGCAATCGGATCGGGAAATATCGGGATCGGCAGATACTCAAACTAAAACAATCGGGATCGGATCGGGAGCAAAAAAAACATGATCGGAACAACCCTAATTTCTATTTTAAATTGTTTTTCAAGATGACATATCTGTTCTATGTGTTGGATTTTATCAAGTAAATTTCCCCCAAAAATGCGACTTATACACACGTGCGACTTATGTATGTTTTTTTCCTCTTCGTTGGGCATTTTATGGCTGGTGCGACTTATAGTCCGAAAAATACAGTAAATGAGTTTTATGGGAAACTTGGACATACATGGCTGTCAATGACAGGGAAGTGCACATCTGTCAATGGCATTGACTTAATTGTTAGCCAGGTAAATACCAATGGACTGTCATGGTGAATGGTGAAAAATCGCTTGAACCTATGTTTTCCTGCCGTTGAGAATGAATGGGAAATTTGGACGTACATGGCTGTCAGTGGCATCCCTTTAGAAATGAATAGGAAAGTTTTTAGCAAATTTTTCTGTACACTTATTCAGCATGTTGTTCTGAATTGTATTTTTATTTTTAATTGTTTTTCAAGATGACATATCTGTTCTATGTGTTGGATTTTATCAAGTAAATTTCCCCCCAAAATGCGACGTATACACAGGTGTGACTTATATAGCCCTATCGTGATAACAAATTTTAGTGTGCGATAATCTTCATTCATTCATTCATTCATTTTCCATGCCGCTTTTCCTCACGAGGGTCGCGGAGGTGCTGGAGCCTATCCCAGCTAACTCGGGGCAGTAGGCAGGGGACACCCTGAACTGGTTGCCAGCCAATTGCAGGGCACAAGGAGACATACAACCATTCACGCACACACTCATACCTACGGACAATTTAGAGTGTTCAATCAGCCTACCATGCATGTTTTTGGGATGTGGGAGGAAACCGGAGTTCCCGGAGGAAACCTACGCAGGCACGGGGAGAACATGCAAACTCCACACAGGAAGGCCGAAGCCCGGGATTGAACCCTTGATCTTAGAACTGTGAGGCAGACGTGCTAACCACTCAGCCACCGTGCCGCCTGTGCGATAATCTATCTCATAAATTATTGCGATATGCGATATTATTGCGCCCCCATTTTTTTAAAAAACCAATTTACAATAACACAGTGAGAATACAGTATACATTAATAGATCAAATACACCCATTTAAACCCAATAAATGTTTACTCTTAAATTCAAAAATACTTTTTAAGAAATCACATCTAAAAACAATAGACCATGCCTCTTAAGTAAAAAACAACAATATTAATACCGCACAGAAACACAGAAGAAATAAAATGTCTTTTTCAAGAAAAAAAAATTAAACTGCACTCAATAACTTAAGCATTCAGGCAAATGAAAACTTTTCCCCTCATAGCTTTTGCTATGGCGTTCCATGTGTAATATTCTGATTGGATGTTTTCCGAGGCACCCTGAGGCGCACGCAACGGTGATGTTGTTTTGTTCATGTGACGCGGCACAGCCTGCCGGGAGCCACGGGTTGAGGAAGTGTTGTTAGTGCTGTGTGTTGATAAAAAAAAGTTGTCAGCACGTCGTGTATTTGATATCATTGCCAGAAAAACACACATAATAGGACACCTTACAGCTTCCTTTTTAATGTTGTCCTTATAATGATGATGTATAATAAATCACTTTGTGACTTTCCACCTCCATGATGAAGCGTTCTTCGTCCATGTTCGCTGGTTAAACCGTGAATAAGCAACTGGGCTATTGACTCCAGGCCCGGCGCAGCCCATTTTGATGGATGTGCCTCCGGCAAAAATTAAAAAATAGCCTATACGTTGAACAATAGGATATAATGGGATTGGCTCCGGTGCCATTTTTTTGCCAGACCCGGAACGAAGATGAATTTTGCGTAGTTGGTAACAAGGAAGACGAACTTTTAACTGCACGTCTGCCGCACACGCGCACGCAAGTGCACGTGAGGCAATAAATCGCAGCAGAAAAATTACCGCCTTCATTTTCATTTACCGTGCGATAAATGGAATGATTGCATATTGCAACAGGCTTGGACTTATATATGTTTTTTTCCTCTTCATTGGGCATTTTATGGCTGGTGCGACTTATACTCAGGTGCGACTTATAGTCCGAAAAATACGGTAAAAGAGTTTTATCACCAGCAGACATGCCATTCAAAAGGACGGAACGTCTAGCACTGTCACTGCCAACCAATGCGTTAAATGAGATTTTTTTGTCTCTTTTGCACTTCATCCAGCTCCTCCTAGTAGTCAAATATTGAAAGTAGAAGAATAAACACAAACCAGTGTCGGAAAGTGTAACACAAGTGCCGCTGCAGCGAATTTACTGCAGTCAAGATCCACATAAATGTTGTTGACGGAGCGCAAATGTCACACTTTTATTGTAGCTGCTGGAGGAGGTCGGCTTCACAGTGCAAGGCTTTCCCTCTCCCCTCATTTTTTGCGAGATGCGAGGTCACAAGCAGGCAATACCCAACTCTCCACTCTGGTAAACACAGGTGCCCGGGTCATCCGCTTCTGAATAACTGCACGCATGTTGACGAGCGCAACACCATTGGAACGCGGCCAGCGGAATCAATTAGTCAACAGACTTCTATTTTTTGGGGGGAGCTTGTAGCGTATTGGCTGGCTTGCTGAAGATGCAGCACTTAACTGTTCTATTTCTGCCCTCACCTTGACTTCCAGTGACATTTAACCCTGACGGATATCTATTGAAATCATCTGTAAACAGCCAACACCCCAAGTGCGTTTTATTCCTTTGTGAAATCTCTCCGTTTTTTTCAGCGTGGCAAAAAAGCAGTTCTGAGAAGTTTTTAACCCGCCGTGCGTCACCTACAAAGCCACAGACAAAGGCCCAAAGAGTTGTGGTTTAACGCTCAGGTGAGCTGAGGAGGATCTAAAGGAGCTTAAAGCGACGCTGAAATGAAACCGGTCGCCGGGTCGGCTTACATCCGGTGGGCCGGGAGTTAAATGCTTAGTACTTGTACGTCTATTATATCTTTTAATCAGAAAAGCTGACAAAAGAGGCGAATGGAGCATTGATAAGTACAAATGAAGAAGATCATGCTAGCAGAGCAAAGTTGAAACTTGTTTTTTTCACTCCCTTTTCTCATCCAAGGAATCGGTGTGCCTCCGGGCAACCTGTTGGATTGCAACTTTTGACCTTCTCCTTTAAGGCACTGTCTTTTTAATGCTTTGGCTGATATTGACAGTGATAGATGGCAAATTGTTTTTAACTAGGAGGGTAGTCAGTGAATGAAAAAAATCATTTAAAATGTCTGTTTCGTGTTTCACTTGTTTTTAACGCAGCATTCTGAACGCTAGCTAGTGAAAATCTTTATTTTATCCTCGTAGGTGCTCGATCCCTAGAGGCCCAATTAGGACGTTATGTAGCACTTAAAAATCTTCTACGAGATAGATACCTTCATGTCATGTCCATTCCAGTCTGATGTCTTGAGCGCTGCCTGTCTTCCGTTTTCACACAGAAACCACGTGTGATCTTTTCGGCAGGATGCCGCTCGTCCGTCAGCGTTTTGCCATCTAAACGGTGTAATTGTTTGCGAAAGGTAGAGGAAGAAGAAGTCATTCGTGAGGACTGAAGTGACAGTTTGGCACAATTGTAGAAAAGACCTTTGAGGTTATTTGGGGATGTGGAAAGGAGATCATGAAAAAGGAATGAGATGCGTTTTTCCTGTTCGTCACGAAAACAGTAGACAATGACTGACTTGGTAGAGATGAAGAGATAAAATGCCGTTTTAAAGTCATTCAATACCGTTGACGGTAGGGCTGTGACAAAATAATGAAATGGTGATATATTGTGATACTTTGTATCCAGAGAGTTTGACTTTTAGGGCACGGGGGGCACAACATGTTGATGACCCCAAAACGCAGTGTCAGCAGTCAAATTAACTTCCAAGAATATTTATAATAATAAGTTCACAATGAGCGTTACCCCCCCCCCCCCCCCCCCCCCCAATCTTTCTTGAGGGGAATTCTTAATCAGGTTGCTTAGGCAATACTTTTCGCCTAGATCGTCATCCATTGAATATGGTACGCCCGCCAGTGTCGTGCCAATGTAGTTACCCCAGTCAAAAATTGTATGTAGAGGTGGAAAATTATTCAATTAAAAATGTATTTGAATGCAAAAATGAATTTGAAACTAAAAAAAAATGCATATGAAGGCTATTTTTCTTTGGATTTTTTTTTTTTTTTTGAATCAACTTTTTTGATTGAAGTAATGTTGATTTGTTTTTGGGCCACATTTTGGCTAGAGCATTTTTGTTTTTATTATTCAGTCAAAAAATAAGTTCATAATACTGTATATTGACGGGACACGGGGCACTGACACTGCACCACACCTTTGCGTAGGGGGCTTGCCCACACCTAGCATCAAGAGGGAATATTCACAAACACACGCGCAGTGATCTAAAGCCGGATTTAGGTTGAAAAAGTATGAAAGCTGTACCACATACAAACAGGAAGCATTGTCTCAGGAGTGATTTGTTCGAGGATTCAAAGTAATTATTGTGTTTTTCGTACCATGCGTGCATTTTGAAATGTTGTGAAAAATCAATCAATCAATGGGAGATATTAGTCGCTATAGCATTGGCGTCCTACTTTGCAATATTTACGTAATATAAATGCTGACGGCCCTTTTTTTTTTTTTTTTTTAAACCAAGAATCGAGACTGTTTTACGTTCATATCTATAAAGAATTCAGGGATTTAAGCATTTATTCACAAGAATTTTAATCGTAAAAAGCTCTATTTTGTGATAAGGCGGCGCCACATTGGCTTAAAGACTAGCAGTACATTTGACATATTTATGTAAAATAAATGCTAAATGCCCGTTTTTTTGCTTTTAACCAAGCATCGAGACTGTTTTACGTTCATATCTATAAAGAATTCAGGGATTTAAGCATTAATTCACAAGAATTTGTAAAAAGCTCTTTGTTGTGATAAGGCGGCGCCACATTGACTAAAAGACTAGCATTACATTCGACATATTTACGTAAAATAAATGCTAACTGCCCGTTTTAACCAAGAATCGAGAGCATTTTACATCCATATCTATAAAGAATTCAGGGATTTAAGCATTTATTCGCAAGAATTTTCATCGTAAAAAGCTATTTTTTTCTGATAAGGCAGTGCCACATTAGCTTAAAGACTAGCAGCACATTCGATATATTTACGTAAAATAAATGCTAACTGCCCGGTTTTTGCTTTTAACCAAGCATCGAGACTGTTTTACGTTCATATCTACAAAGAATTCAGGGATTTAAGCATTAATTCACAAGAATTTTCGTCTTAAAAAGCTCTTTGTTTTGATAAGGCGGCGCCACATTGGCTAAAAGACTAGCATGACATTCGACATATTTACGTAAAATAAATGCTAACTGTTTTTGCTTTTAACCAAGAATCGAGAACTGTTTTACGTTCATACGTATCTATAAAAAATTAGGGATTCAAGCATTTATTCACAAGAATTTTCAAACTAAAAAGCTCTTTGTGTTTCCTATCGGTCAGCATTGACGGAGACAGGCGCCCTCTGAAACGGCCCCGCGCCCTTTCAATATATTATGAAGTCTGTGGCTGACGCCAACAGAACATGCAAATTGATAATAAATCTTTTTAAAAACTTCTTACTAGAGATGTCCGATCATGCCATTTTCAAAGTATCGGAATCGGCAAAAAAATATCGGACATGCCTTTTTTATATTTTTTGTTGTTGTTTTTTTTTTTTTTTTTTTAATTAAATTGTTTTCTAATTGTATTTAATGTTACAGACATAATATGTTACACTCATCCAGAGTCTTTAGTTTAGGCTTAAGGTAGGGTTATCAAATTTATCCCGTTATCGGTGGTAATTAATTTTTTAAAAAATTTATCACATTAAAATATTTAACGCATGCGCTGCACGACCCACTCACGCTTTATCACGTTCAATCTGTAATGGCGCCGTTTTACCTATATAGAGAGCTAAAAGGCAGCGTAAAATGAGTAGAGTGAATTTTGGCAGCCTTTGGAGCCTTTTTTTAATTGGCTAAAGCCTTACAATCCCTCTCCCTACGATTAGATATATCGTGGGAAGCAATGTGGGGAAGAAAGGTAGTCATTGATCTTGTTCTTAACACCCTATGTTATTTCCCAACGCAGAGAAGATATACCAATTGGTACCACAACGCACAGTCATGGTTGCACTTCCCATCATGCATATGGGCAGAAGTTAAATGGCTACAGTATCATTTACTGAAAGCTCAACAAATACACTAGATGGCAATATTTAGTCACAATATACAAAGTCACATTTATCCTTTTATCATTTTATCATTTATCAGTGGATCCCTCTCAAAGAAAGAATGTTAATAATGTAAATGCCATCTTGAGGATTTATTGTCATAATAAACAAATACAGTACTTATGTACTTTATGTTGAATGTATACATTCGTCCGAGTTGTATTAATTTTTTTCTTAATGCATTGCCAAAATGTATATGATCGAGAAAAATTATCGGGAATGATTGGAATTGAATCGGGAGCAAAAAAAAAAGCAATCGGATCGGGAAATATCGTGATAGGCAGATACTCAAACTAAAACGATCGGGATCGGATCGGGAGCAAAAAAAACATGATCGGAACAACTCTACTTCTTACCATTCAAAACTTCTTGTTCCGCCATTTTGAAAAGTAAATAATCGTCCCATCTCGGAAACTTACAATAAAATCCCAGTGTTTCGGGAGAAAATACGACTTGAGGGGGCGTTCACATGCAATTTTCGACTCAACGTGTGTTATTTACCATAATTACGACGTCACACGAAGGCAGCATGAGCAACAATTGGGCAGATTCCCGCGTCACTTCCTGTTTTGTAACCAAAAATCAACAGGAAGTGACCCACAAATGCCCCAAAATAAACAAGAAGTGACTAATAATCAACAGCAAATGAGCTGAAATGCTCCGAAATTAAACTCATCAATTGCCATTGACCACTATAGACGTCCAATCAGTTTGATGTGGGAGGGATGGCAGCGAATGAACACGGCCACCCTCCCACTTCAAATGAATTGGACGTCTACTAGTGATAAACTTAATTCAATTCACAGCAGAAGGATGAAAAGAGCTCGTGTTTTTATTACTTGTACAGTAAAATATTATAGAATTATTTCCTCACCCATGTATCAATAATTGTTATATCTCCATATTGTGAGATAATCGTTATGGTGAGCCTTCTATCCATTGCCAGTAAGTAAAGGCTTAAGTCACCTTGTTCGCTATTGATTGTGCAACGCTAAACCTGTTAAAAAAAGAAAATCCCATTTTATGGACTACCCAACTGGACCGTTGGTGCCTGACATTTTCTCACTGGCTCATCCTCGCTGGTTCTTTGATTGAAAATTGGCAGATTTCCAGGCCGCCTGGCAGGCATGAAAGCTTAAAGAACTTCCCTGGAAAGCGCTGAACGTCTTCTATTCACTCTCACGGCATCAGTCAGAAATTAGAACGCGCTCCTAAAAAAAACGCTTGGCACAAACGCCGCCTCGAGTGTTGTTGAGGACCAAAAGTCCACGGCTAGGCGATGCCCATTCATCTGCCGTTTCTCTCGCTTCCATTTCTTCCAATTGCCGCCTTATTAGCGACTCTAAAATGGGTTGGAATCGTCTTCCTGGCGCTCGCCGTCGAAAGAAACGTGGGCCTGCGGAATGATATTTCACTGGCAGCAGCCTGACGTTGATGGATGGAGGATCATTAGACATTTGCCAGTTTGCTTGGGCGTGGAGTTATTTTCGGCTTCTAACGTACGGCAAGCCAGAGCCTCGGAGGCCCGCAGACCATTTCAAAGTTACGTTGTTGTACGAAGGTAAAACAGGAAACTGAGAATGTTAGAATAGCGCTAATTGTGGTAGTCGTGCAGTCAAATTACACATTTTAGGCCCTAAAATTGCTTTGTAAATGGAAAAACTGATAAACCAGACACAGACGTATCAGCACCTTTCAAAATAAAAGATAGGATACTCATTCAACAGTGGCGGAAGCTGGTATTTCAAGGAAGGGAAGCTCAAGGGGTGTCCGCCTGTGCGTGTTTTGTGACGGTGGAGGAGCTCAGCGGCACCCACTGCTCGGTAGGGAAAGAAACTAAAGTGACAGAAGTCAGGTTCCAAACAGAAGCAGTTACAAAAGAAAAAAAACACTCGTAAAAGATTTTAACAAAGAAACTGAGCTAGGTTAATTAGGAAAGTCTCCAGTTAAACTCACAACAGAATAAAAATTGAAAAAATCTTAACTCATTTGCTCCCAAAAACGTATAAATACATTCTATTTTTAATTGTCGCAGTGTCCCAAAGACGTCTTTTACATTTCTTTTTAATAGCGACATCTCTGGTTTCTGATTCAATTTATCTCCAAAGCACAAAGCTGAAAATCCATTTTAAAGCAATAAAACTGGCCACTGGAGGGCAGTAGCGCATTTGGTAAGAACTGCAACCCGATTCAACGGCAACGAACGGCCGGGCCGCACGGCCGGGGCGCCGACGGAAGACGACCGAATGGCGTCCAGGATGCCAGGCGGCGGACGACCACTCAGAACAACCTAGAGGACGCCCGGGATGCCAAGCGCTGGACGACCGAGCAGAACGACCAGGACAACATGCGCAGCGGACGATGCCGTTGAGTCCGTGCTGCTCACCAAGCAGACCCCGCAGAGACTCAAAAAAATCCATCTTCATGAGACAGGCGATCAGGGAAAAGTTTACCCGGCTGTCACGGCCACAAACAGCGTCATCTTTCAATTAGTTATGTGTAAATAAATTGTTACTTTGCTATCAAAAGCTTTATTTGTCTTGTTGTAATCGAACAAAAACAACTGTCATTGGACAGTGGGACAGTTTTTATTTTTGCTATTTTGCACCGAGCAACTTGGTATGCCACCTTATATGATGCTAACGTTGCTTGCTGGTTTACTGATGTAACACTGCAAAACAAAGCGGGACGATTGTTGGCAATATTCGGCACGTCTTGGCTGAAAAAAAATCAAGTGGCTTATCGATGTGAATGGGGTCTAATGTTTATAAGTGACATCTTATTTGATGTGTCTCTCTGCTGTCCGTTGCAAACATTTTTAGAGACAGACAGGTCTTTTCTCGTCTCCAACTGTATTAAACGTCAAAGCCAAATGCTACATACGTCATATTTCCTCGTCTTAGCTCGTCATATCTCCATTGCTCTTTGCTGTGTGCTCTTGTTTTGTTCAAAAATACTACGCACACTTTGAAAATGATACATTATTCTAGTATGGCAAAAACTATGTTTCCTAAGATCACATGCACCACCCCTGGCACCCCTCTGCGCCCCCCTAGGGGTGCCCGTCCCACTATTTGAGAAGTACTGAATTAACCCCTTCACAACAGTATGTATTTGATCACTTATTTTTTGACATTTTAGGGGAAGCTGAGCATTCGCCTCCATCATACAAGGCAATAATTTTGGGGATTCTTGTTGAAATAACTTCCACAAAATTAAAGAAAATCATCAAAGTTTTATATTTTATATGTCATTTTTCTCTATTCAGGTTGAGAATTGTCATTCACTTATTAAGAAAGGTCATTTTGTGTGGAGGAACATGCTTAAACGCAGTCACCTAAGATTATGCAGCGTGGCTTCAATGCAACATTTTGAAAGCTTTCACCAATTAGCAAGCAAATTTAGACCTGCTACAAAAAGTTGAACTCTAAGTTTACCTCTGACCCCAACCGAAGACTACCGATTTGACATGTGCTGAGTCACTGGCAGGATCATGTATTGAACACCTAAAAAGATCAATTTTATTGAGCTAGCTTCAGGAGTTTCACAGATTTTGCTTTTAAGATGTTTTTTAACACCCTAACAGCAACTACACAAATACAGAGGTGCTTATGAAATACAGCTAGAACTCAGAAACTGTTAGCATAAGCGGATTTTAAGGGAGGGGCAGGGGGTCCAGGCCCCCCTGGTGGCCGAAAAGTGTCATTGCATGTAATTGACATTCCTATGCACATTATATATAAAAGTTGTAAAGCAATAAAACTGCAACAAAAATGAATGAAATGAACAAAAAAACATTTTTATAATGGGTCGAAATTATTTTTCGAGCACGTTAGACAGTCATTTGCTTTGTATATAATTCAATGTACTGTATATATACACTGTAGTACCGACTGCCGTCACCGTCAGCACCGACTCGGACCAGAACTACGACTACCTTATATATTACAGAAAATATTTTTTTAATGTTTTTTTTCTTTGATTGAATTTTTTTTTTTTTTTTTTTTTTTTGTTTTTTTGTTTTTTTTTTTTGATTGAAGCAACTTTTTGGGGGATTGAATGATTTAGACACAAGTGTCCTAATCATAATATGGCCCAAACACAAAAAGAATTGCTTCAATCAAACAAATCTTTTTCAATGAAAATTTAAGTGTTCAAATGCAATATTTTCAATCTCAAATATTTTTCCGCATTCAAAAACTTTTTTCTATGATTTTTTTTTTGTGATATTTTTCTTTTTGAAAATCTATATTTTTTGAAGCAACTTATTTTTTGATTGAATAATAAAGAGAAAAATGTCCTAGCCAAAATGTGGCCCAAACACAAATCAACATTACTTCAATCAAAAAGTTGCTTCAATCAAAAAAATTAAAAAAATAAAAAATAATAATAATAACAACCAAAAAAAGGCTTTCACATGCATTTTTTTTTTTGTTTTTTCAGTTTCAAATTTATTTTTGCATTCACATTTTTATTGAAGCGACTGTTTTTGTTTGAAAATATATATTTTGATTGAAGCAATTTTCTTTTTAAAATTGAAGCAACTTTTTTTTGATTGAATAATAAAGACACAAATCTACCTCCATATGGCTCTGCCCAGGGGATACAATTTTTGACTGGGGTAACTACATTGGCACAACACCGGCGGGCGTACCAAATTCAGTGGATGACGATCTTGGCGAAAAGTATTGACTGAGCAGCCTGATTTAGAACTCCCCTAAAGAATGATGGAAACAAAAAAAACGCTTGTTGTCAACTTATTATTTTAAATATTCTTGTTAATTTTATTGCTGACAATGCGTTTTGGGGTCATCAACATGTTGTGCCCCCCCCCCCCGCCCCATGACTGTTAGCCATTCCTAAGTCAAGATACACTTGCTTCCATGCTCTCTCGCCATTAACATTCACAAAGTGCCTGTTTCATCTCTTATACAACCTTAGAAATTGGAAAATTTGAGTGTAGACACCTAGAAAATGAGGAAAAGCCGATGCCGGGCAATGTGAAAATTGTTTCTGTGGATGGTTATAATTCTTCCGAGGAATGATGTATTGGCCTTTCTCGAGAATTACAACAATTTTAATGGTACTTTTTGCACTTCGATATGTGAGACGGTACTTGAGTAAGTTCTAAGTGCTTTTGTTCAGGGAGTCTCATTCAAACTGCATCTCATTTCCTTTAATCGCGTCTGCTCAGCTATCACTTTGGACAAATTAGCACTTCTCTCCGGATGCTAATTGTTATAAACGTCAAGATGAAATGTTGCTTTTCCGCCATGTCTCAAGTGTCCCTGAGGTTGTTATATTTTTTCTAATGACGCCGTCAACATTTTCGCTGTCATTTGTCATTTGTTATTGACTCTGTCATGTCTTTCGCAGTGATGGTCCTGCTCATCGTTACCATGCGTCGTCGGCGGAAGGTTCCGCTCATCTTAGAGGAAGAGCGAGACATCCGAGAGAATATCGTCCGCTACGACGACGAAGGCGGCGGCGAGGAGGACACGGAGGCTTTCGATATGGTCGCGCTGCGCAACCTCAACGTCATCAGAGACCCCAGCGTTCGGCGTGACGTCACCCCAGATACACCGACCTTTTTTCACTACACGTCAAGCGCGGCGGCGACCCGTCCGGCGTACAAGTCGCTCCCGGACAACGTGGTGTTCCGGGAGTTCATCTGGGAGCGGCTCAAGGACGCTGATGTGGACCCATCGGCACCGCCCTACGATTCGCTGCAGACGTACGCCTTCGAGGGCAGCGGCTCGGTGGCCGACTCACTCAGCTCGCTGGAGTCGCTCAGCACCGACTCGGACCAGAACTACGACTACCTTAGCAACTGGGGGCCGCGTTTCAAGAAGCTAGCCGATCTGTACGGGAACGCGGACGGCGCCGGAGGCGTCAGCGGAGGTGGGGCTGTCTTCTCGTAGCCTTTGAGGACTCTGACAGACGAGAGATTATTCGTGAGACGATTTAGGGAGAGATTGAAAGACGAGACACGGGAAGCAAGGGAAAGACTCTTCAAAAAGCTTTGGGGTTTGTTTACCTCATCGGATGGATGCGACTTCAAATGTGGCGACTTTAAAGATTTCTCTTTGGGCTTCAGTGCAGACTATGACTGTATAATGGGAGCAGGAGAAACCTTTCCACAGGGTGTCAACTGGCGCTAACACTTCTACCTGCCATCTAACAACACTGAGTTTGTGTTCTGGAAAATGATGGTTTAGTCCAGTCGACTTTTGACACGGATGATCGAGACTTTAACCAAAAAGTTGTAGAAATTGGGTTTTTAGGTGACAGTTAAGAATTCAGAATGAATTTGAGCTTCCCTAAACTTTTGGAATCACTTAAATTTTAAAATCTCAAACTTTTGGGCAAAATTAGTCGAGTCCTGTTGATTTTTGTGGGTTATTTTGACCTGAATGATCGAGACTTCGACCCAAAAATTCTCGAAATTGGGTTTTTAGTTGAAACTTTAGAATTCAAAATGAATTGGAGCTTCACTAAACTTTTGCGATCACATGAAAATGTAAATTCTCAAACTTTGGGACAAAATTGGTTGAGTCCTGTTGATTTTTGTGGGTTATTTTGACCTGAATGATCGAGACTTTGACCAAGAAATTCTCGAAATTGGGTTTTTAGGTGAAAGTTTAGAATTCAGAATGAATTTGAGCTTCATGAAACTTTTGCAATCACATGAAAATGTAAATTTTCAAACTTTGGGGCAAAATTGGTCCAGTCCTGTAGATTTTGTGGGTTATTTTGACCTGAATCATCGAGACTTTGAACAAAAAAATTGAAGAAATTGGGTTTTTAGGTGAAAGTTAAGAATTCAGAATGAATTTGAGCTTCACTAAACTTTTGGAATCACATAAATTCTAAAATCTCAAACTTTTGGGC
Source organism: Corythoichthys intestinalis (assembly GCF_030265065.1). Taxonomy (NCBI): domain Eukaryota; kingdom Metazoa; phylum Chordata; class Actinopteri; order Syngnathiformes; family Syngnathidae; genus Corythoichthys; species Corythoichthys intestinalis. Next base: position 14,352,858 of record NC_080414.1, on the reverse strand, counting down.
AAAATTGGTCGAGTCCTGTTGATTTTTGTGGGTTATTTTGACCTGAATGATCGAGACTTTGACCAAAAAATTCTCGAAATTGGGCCTTAAGGTGAAAGTTTAGAATTCAGAATGAATTTGAGCTTCACTAAACTTTCGCGATCACATGAAAATGTAAATTCTCAAACTTTGGGGCAAAATTGGTCGAGTCCTGTTGATTTTGGTGGTTATTTTGACCTGAATGATCGAGACGTTGACCGAAAAATTCTCGAAATTGGTTTTTAAGGTGGAAGTTTAGAATTCAGAATGAATTTGAGCTTCACTAAACTTTTGTGATCACATGAAAATGTAAATTTTCAAACTTTGGGGCAAAACTGGTCAAGTCCAGTTGATTTTTGTGGGTTATTTTGACCTGAATGATCGAGACTTTGACCAAAAAAAATCTCGGAATTGGGTTTTTAGGTGAAAGTTTAGAATTCAGAATGAATTTGAGCTTCACTAAACTTTTACGATTACATGAAAATGTACATTTTCAAACTTTGGGGCAAAATTGGTCGATTGCTGTTGATTTTGGTGAGTTATTTTGACCTGAATGATCAGGACTTTGACCAAAAAATTCTCGAAATTGGGTTTTAAGGTGAGAGTTTAGAATTCAGGATGAATTTGAGCTTCACTAAACTTTTGCGATCACACAAAAATGTAAATTCTCAAACTTTGGGGCAAAATTGGTTGAGTCCTGTTGATTTTTGTGGGTTATTTTGACCTGAATCATCAAGACTTTGACCAAAAAAACTGTAGAAATGGAGTTTTTAGGTGAAACCTGACAAAACTTTTACGACTAAATTCGTCCAGTAGGCTTTTGCAGGTTAATTGATGATCAAAACTAGACGCAAAACGTTCTGCAAATTAAAATTTGAGGTAAATTTTTCAGAATTCAGAAAGAATTTGAGCTTCACTATTGACATCACCTGAAAGTGCAATATTCCGAAGTTTATGAGTCTCAATCAAGTAGCGAATCGTGCTAAAGACACGAACCATTCAGAACAATGACTATTTGATGTCTCACACTTCGCGATGTTGAAATATCGCGACTGTTATTTTTTAGGGTTTTAATCCAGACTCACTTCAGATGTAAAAACAATCCCATTCGGGTTGTGTCGCCATTCTTAATACGCTTGATTGTGACATTGATGCCACTTAGACGCTAGAAGTGTGACAGTCATACGCCGCCGGGCGATGTGGGAGTTTGAAGTCTTTGCTTCTGTAGTCCAGCATATACGTATGCTCACTTTTATTAATGGAACACACACTGTATGATAAACTTGTTTTTTTCCCCTCACGTTCACGTACAACTGATGGGTGTTGCTATTTATTTTCAGCAGGCAGGATTGTGACTTTTTATTGTCCTTTTTTCATGAAATAAAATTGGCATTCAGTTTAGCACGCGTGTTCATTTCTGTGACTTTGAGAGATTCTTGCTGCTATTGTAATAAACAGCTCTTTAACACTTTTTTCTTGTAATGAAATAATTCTCAGTATTTTTTATCCTATTGTAGTATATAGCATGGCTGTCTTCTGATCACGCCCCAAAAAAAACATTTGATTATGGGTGGTCATTTTTTATTAAAAAAAAAAAAAAAAAAACAACCCTCACCTTAAAGGGGTATGTTTTTAATAGGGGTGTCAAACGATTAAAATTTTTAATCGAGTTAATTACAGCTTAAAAATTAAAATTAATCGCAATTAATCGCAATTCAAACCATCTATAAAATATGCCATATTTTTCTGTAAATTATTGTTGGAATGGAAAGATAAGACACAAGATGGATATATACATTCAACATACGATACATAAGTACTGTATTTCTTTATTATAACAATAAATTAACAAGATGGCATTACCATTATTAACATTCTGTTAAAGCGATCCATAGATAGAAAGACTTGTAGTTCTTAAAAGATACATTTCAGTACAAGGTATAGAAATTTTATATTAAAACCCCTCTTCATTTTTTCGTTTTAATAAAATTTGTAAAATTTTCAATCAAAAAGTAAGCTAGTAGGCCGCCATTGTTGATGTCAATAATTACTTACACAATGCTCATGGGTGCTCAAGCCTATAAAAACAGTTGCACCCAAACTCCGAAAAACACAAAAAGTACAGCTTTCACTGTGCTGTCATTTTAATCTGTTTGAGCAGGGCATTTGTGCGTTAATTGCGTCAAATATTTTAACGGGATTAATTAAAAAATAATAATTTCCGCTCGTTAACGCTATAATTTTGACAGCCCTTGTTTTTAAGGAAAAAAAACCTTACCAACAAGGTTTTTTTGAGGAGAAAAGCCTTACTATCAGTGTTGTTTTCGTCAACGATGACCAGGGGCGCCGTATAGGGATGAAAAGTGATATTGATTCTAAGGGCCCATGCCCTGATAGGGCCAACAAAGAAAATTAGAACACTAAGAAATTGTAAATTTAAATATTAATCATTATTATTTTAATAGGATTAAAACGAAGGGTTTCTTTCTCTTGTTTTGTTTTTGGCAAAAAGTAAACACCCAGAGAGCATATGTATTCCCCCAACCCCCGTATTTTCATCAAATGGTTTGGTCCGCCCTTCCTTCGATCAAATCGGGAGCAGCGGTGCGCATTTACGCCAATCAATGACTTGGAATGCACGGTACTGCAGAAATGTTTTCAAAACAAAAATCGGGTTATCAAAAGAGGAAAGAAAAAGCAAAACAGGAGAGGGGTAGAAAAGGCCAATAAGATGTGACAAAGTACTTCACAAAGGAAGGTTGGTGTCTTGTGTCAGTGAAGTGCTGAAAATTAGCCTGTTATCTTACCCCACTCCAGCCCCATCTGGAACCTCACGATGTCTATTACAAAGCTCCGAAACGAGGTCCCAACTCACTTCGATTTTCCCGGCCTCAATGAGCGACATTCACCTTTTCAAAAACATGAATTCCAAATAATGACGGCATTTTTTGGTATCCTACAGATGTTGAAAGTTGGTGTGGAAATAAATGTTCTTTTTTAAAATCGGCTTGAATCCAGTTTGTCAAGAATTTATTGAATTTAGTTTGTCATCAATTGAATTTAGTTTGTTAAAAGGATCCTCTATTTTTAGGACAAGTAATTCTTAAAAGATAAATGTTGGTATGAGTTATAATAATTTGATATTAAAACCCCTCTTAATGTTTTTGTTTTAATAAAGTTTGTAAAATTATTTTAAGTGATAGGTCGCCATTCTTGTTACGTCGCAGTGCGTGACGTCACTGGTCCCGTTGCCGAAATTCCAGCGTGTCACTCGTTAGCTTTCCCAACATGTCGTCAGTTCTACCCTTTCTATTTGAACCAGATCTGAAAAGTGAAGAGCAGGACAGCACTGTCGGTCGCTCACAAGACGAGCTTCAGGGAAAAATGCCAATGTCATTTTTTGTATTTTTTTTTTTTTTTAGAAACCAAAATGCCTTACTATAAATGTTTTTTTTAGGTGGGCAAATGCCTTACTATACATTATGGGGCTTCTGGGGACAAAAAACATGGTCATTATTATTATTATTATTATTTTATTTTATTTTTTCCCAAACCCACCTTAAAATACATTATGTTTAAAAACAGACACACACACAAGAAACAAAAGAAAAGAATTGTATATATTTATTTATTTATTTTTTTTTTTCCGGAAAAAAAAACCTTGCTGTACATGGCTATTTTTCTATTGTGGAAACAGCCTTCTTTAAATTATGGGGTTTCCTGGATAGAAAAACATGACTTAGTATACTTGGTCTCTTTATTTTCTTATTTATAGAGAAAACACTTTACTAAACATTGTTGTGTTTTTCATGAGGAAAAGAAAGCAAGCCATACACAGAATTCTCTCGAATAAAAATAACATCCGACCGTATACAGTGCAAACGTGGTTGTTTTTGACAGGTAACAAACGCCTGACTATACATTGTCATGTTTTTAAGAAAGAAAGAACACCTTACCATTGTCATGTTTTTAGGAAACAAAGACAAAAGGCCTTATTATACATTGACGTGTTTTTCATGGGGAAAAAAAATAAAACAAAAATAACACCCACCGTATGCAGTACATACAAAACATGGTTGTTTTTTGACAGGCAAAAACACATGACAATACATGGTTTTGGTTCTAAGCTAAAAAAGAAAAAGAAAAAAAAAAGCCTTAGCATACATCGTCATTATTATTGATAATAATAATTTAGCCTTATTTTCTGGAGGGGGGAAGGAGCCTTATAGTCATCAATTTTTGGGATCATTTTTTTTTCTTTTTCTTTTTTTTTTTTATAGGGAAAAAAAAACACTAAACATGGTTATATTTTTTAGAATGGTACTATATATTACTATACATGGTAATAATTTTTGGGGGGTCAGGTTTTTTCTTTATATCTTTTAGAAGAAAAAAAGGCTTGCTGTACACGGTTATTTTTTTACAGGGAAAAAAAGCCTTTCTATAAATTATGGAAAACATGTCTTGGTATACATGGTCACTATTATTGATTTAAAAATAAAGCCTTATTTTCTGAGGGGGGTTAAAAAAAATCCTTACTATACATGATCATCAATTATTGGGGTCATGTTTTTTCCCCCTTTTTTTAAAGTATTTTTTTAGAGCAAAAAACACTATACATGGTTATATTTTTAAAAGAAAAAAAACCTTGCTGTACGTTTCATTTTTTTTCGGGGGAAAAACACCTTACTATACTTTTTCTTGTTTTTAATTATACTTTTTCTTGTTTTTAATTGGGGGAAAAGCCTTACAATACATTGCTGTGTTTTTCATGAGAAAAAAACCCATAAATACATAGGCATTTTTTGAGGAGAAAAGGCCTTACAATACATGGTCATGTTTTATTTTGTAAAAAACAACAGCTTAGTATACATGTTCGTGTTTTAAAGGAGTGGGACTTATACATTGTCATTATTTTTGAGAGAGAAAAAAAACAGTATACATTTTTTTTTTTTTTTTTTAAGAAGAAGAAGAAAATAAGGCCTGACCACCTGGTTGTGTATTTCAGGAGAAAAAAAACCTTACTACACAAGGTTTTTTTTCCCCTTTTTTATTTAAAAAATAAAAAATAAAAAATGGTTGTATAGCCGTTTTGAAGAAAAAAAAAACCTGCCATACTATAGCAGTGCTTCCTAGTAAAAAAAAAAAAAAAAATAAATAAATAAAAGCCTTATGATACAGTGATTAAAAAAAAAAAAATACTGTGTTGTGTTTTGCAGGAGTCAAAAAAAAAAAAAAAAAAAAAAAAAAAAAAAAACGCTTTACGATACATGATCAAGTTTGCAAAAACAAATGCTTTACTATACATGGTCTCATTTTGCAGGAGAGAGAAAAATAAAAGCCACAACATTTGGTTATTTTTTGAGCGGGAAAAAAAAGCCCGGTAGTTTTTTGGGGGTGTTGGGGGGCACGCCTTACATAGTCTGCCTGTCAAACATAGTCATGTTATTGAAGGGGGCTGAAAGCCTTACACATGGTCATTATCATTTACAAAAAACTTTATACGAAACTTTTATGTGGTTGTGTTTTTCAGGAGAACACTTTACTATAAATGGTTATTTTTAATGGGTGAATAAAAAAAAGCCAGATTCATTAGCTGCCATCGACAGCATTGTGAGGCTAGCAGCAAATGATCGCTGACAGCTTCTCCCAGTCAAAATAGGAGGAAAAAAAATTATTATTTAAAATTGTGACATTATTACATGCATTTTTCCGTGTATCGATCCTTGGCAAAGCCAAAGCCATGTTCAATAAACCAATCTCAGTAGGCGCGATAATTAGCATGCGGCTAAGTGCGCGTTGTCTTGAGGCGAACACTCAACAAGATGAGAATCGTTCACAAAACGTCGACGTCTTTGGCGGCTGTCTGTCAAAATCAGGAAGACGTGTCTGACAAGACAGTCGCCGCCAGCGATACTTAGCGGCAATCAGGACACGCGTCTCGCTATTGGCGCTTCGGTTGATTGCCACGCGTTGTGATTGCAGTGAATGATCATTGCAATAGACGTCCAATCTATCTAAAAGAGAGGTGAATGACTGCCTTCTTACCAAGGGTTTTCATTTCTACTTTTTATAGCTACAGTAAGAAAAAAATACAGATGTGAATTTCATTTGGGTTTTTTTGGGGGGGTAGGGGTGCGTTATGATGCATGTTGAGCTATATATATATATATATATATATATATATATATATATATACACACATATATTTTAGGGCTGTCAAACAATTAAAATTTTTAATCGGGTTAATTACAGCTTAAAAATTAATTAATAGTAATTAATCGCAATTCAAACCATCTATAAAATATGCCATAATTTTCTATAAATTATTGTTGGAATGGAAAGATAAGACACAAGACGGATATATACATTCAACATACGGTACATAAGTACTGTATTTGTTTATTATAACAATAAATCAACAAGATGGCATTACATCATTAACATTCTCTTAAAGCGATCCATGGATAGAAAGACTTCTTAAAAAGTTCTTAAAAGGTAAATGTTAGTACAAGTTATAGAAATTTTATATTGAAAACCCTCTTAATGTTTTCGTTTTATTAAAATTTGTTAACATTTTCAATCAAAAAATAAACTAGCAGCTCGCCATTGTTGATGTCAATAATTACACCATGCGCACTCATTGTGCTTAAACCCATAAAATCATTTGGACCCAAGCGTCAGCAGAGGGCGCCAAACACCAAAAAAACAAGTAACAAGCGGACATTACACTGCTGTCATTTTAATCTGTTTGAGTGGGGCATGTGTGTTAAATTCATCAAATATTTTATCGTGATTAATTTTAAAACATTAATTAACGCCCGTTAACGCGATTATTTTGACAGCCCCAATATATATATATATATATATATCTGTAATTTAGGGTTTTTTAAATGCATAATACTACTTTCTACTTTTGGATCATAATTTACCAAAATGTTCTCTGTCTCTAAAACCAGTTATTGCCTTTTTCCCGCCTACAGATTAAAAATGTCTTTTTCTCCATCTAGATCAGAGGTTAGCAACCTGCAGCTTCGGAACTACATGCTGCTCTGATGTTGTTGAGTCTTTCATTAAATAAACGAATATTTGATGAAAAATTCATTCTGACGCTTGCAAGATTTAATAAAGAAGTTCGACTTAATTTCTTATTCACTGTTTTGTGTGCGCTCTTTAACGGAACACTCGCGCAGGTGATGAATTTACCAACTACATAAAGTCATGGTTGCAAGTTGGAAGGTTTACCCAAAAGTCTCAGTGCCATACACACGCACAAAGATTTGTGGGTAGATTTATGAGTAAATACTTGTGAGTATGAGTAGACATTTCTTTTTTTTTAGAATTATTATTATTATTATTTATTTTTTTATGAAATCAGGTAATAAATTGACCAACTATGTAAATTCACGGTTGCGACTCGGAAAAGATTTTGCGCCATACACAGGCTCAAAGACTTGTGGGTACTCATAAGCTGTACCCACAAGTCTTTGTGCCTGTGTATGGCATAAAGACTTGTGAATACAGCTTATTAGTAAGCGCTTTTCATAGTTCACTCACACAGGTAAGGAATTCACTAACTACAGTGGTATGAAAAAGTATCTGAACCTTTTGGAATTTCTCACATTTCTGCATAAAATCACCATCAAATGTGATCGGATCTTTGTCAAAATAACACAAATGCAAATACAGTGTCTGCTTTAACTAAAACCACCCAAACATTTATAAGTTTTCATATTTTAATGAGGATAGCATGTAAACAAGTAAGTCAACCCACTGCCTAAGGAGACTTAAAGAGCAATTGAAACCAGTTTTTACCAAACATTTTAAGTCAGGTGTGTGCCCAATCACTGATGAGTGGTTTGAAGCTGCCCTGCCCACTATAAAACACACACCTGGTAAGAATTGCCTTGATGTGAAGCATTGTCTGATGTGTATCGTGGCTCGGTCAAAAGAGCTGTCTGAAGACCAGCGATCAAAGATTGTTGATTTATATAAAGCTAGGAATGGATACAAAACCATCTCTAGAAGTCTGGATGTTCATCAATCAACAGTTGAGAAGTTGTCTACAAATGGAGAGAGTTTGGCACTGTTGCTTCGCTCCCAAAAGAGTGGCCGTCCACCAAAGAGGTCAGCGCAGAATACTCAGAGGGGAGAAAAAGAGTGTCTGCTAAAGACTTACAGAAATAACTAGCACAGTCCAATATCTCTGTGCAAACATCAACTGTATGTAAAACAATGGACAAGAATGGTGTTCATGGGAGGACTCCACACAGGAAGCCATTGCAGTCTAAAAAAAACATTGTTGCTCGTTTAATGTTTGCAAAAAGGAAGTTGGACACTCCACAGACGTTTTGGCAAAATATTTTGTGGACTAATGAAACCAAAGTTGAATTGTTTGGGAGTAACACACAATGTCACGTGTGGAGGAAAAATGGAACAGCTCACCAACATCAACACCTCATCCCCAATGTGAAGCACGGTGGATGGAGCATCATGATTTGGGGCTGTTTTGCTGCCTCCGGGCTTGGACAACTTGCAATCATTAATGGAAGAATGAATTCAAAAGTTTATCAGGATGTTTTGCTTGAAAATCTGAGGCCGTCTGTCAGACAGTTGAAGCTAAGAAGAGGATGGATGCTGCAACAAGACAATGTTCCAAAACACAGAAGTCAATCAACTTCAGAATGGTTTCAGTAGAACAAAATACACGTTCTGGAGTGGTCAAATCAAAGTCCAGACTTGAACCCCATCGAGATGCTGTGGCATGACCTAAAGATGGCGATTCATGCCAGACATCCCAAGAATCTGAGTTAACTGCAGCAGTTTTGTAGAGAAGAATGGGCCAAGATTAGTTCTGATCAATGTGCCAGACTGATCTGTAGCTACAGGAAGCGTCTGGTTGAAGTTATTGCTGGCAAAGGTGGGGACCACAAATTATTAAATGTGATGGTTAACTTAACCCCCCCCCCCCCCCCCCGACACTGTTTGCATACTATCATCATTAAAATATGAAAACCTATAAATGTTCTGGTGGGTTTAGTTAAAGCAGACACTCTTCTTTCATCTGTGTGATTTTGACAAAGACCCGATCACATTTGATGATTTTATGCAGAAATGTGAGAAATTCCAAAAGGTTCAGATACTTTTTCATACCACTGTATGTAAAGTCATGGTTGCCACTCGGAAGGGTTACCCAAAATCCTTTGAGATAACTAGTAATGAATTCACCAACTATGTAATGTCATGATTGAAACTTGAAAGACTTACCTAAAAGTCTTTGCGCCAACTTCAGGGTACAGTTTTTGAATAAAGACAGACTTTATATAATTCACTCACTTAGGCCATGAATACACCAATACTGTAACGGCACAGTCGCCACTTAGAAGATTTACCAGATACTGAATAGACCAACTATGTAAAGTCATGGTTGGATTGATTTCCCCCCCCCATACACTGGCACAAAGACTTGTGGGTAATCATAAGATGTACCGACAAGACTTTGCGCCATACACAGGCAAAATGACTAGTGGATTCGGTCGCCCAGAAGGTGCTTAAGGAAGTGAACTACACTGTCTGGCTAATAGAAACAATGCTGTCACACTCTTTTGAAAGCATCAGGACAAGCACAACGGACAATTTAAAGTTAGTAGAACTTCACTCTTCAATTCAATGGCCACTGAAAGAATTATTTTACAGTGTAACACAAAAGTGAGTACACCCCTTGCATTTCTGCAGAGATTTAAGTATATCTTTTCATGGGCCAACACTGACAAAATGACACTTTGACACAATGAAAAGTAGTCTGTGTGCAGCTTATATAATAGAGTTAATTTATTTTCCCCTCAAAATAACTCAAAATATAGCCATTAATATTCAAACCCCTGGCAACAAAAGTGAGTACACCCCTTAGAAACTACATCCCTAAATGTCCAAACTGAGTAAGTACTGCTTGTCATTTTTCCTTAAAAATGTCATGTGACTCGTTACAGGAGTGCTGTCAGCATTGCTGCAGAAATTGAAGAGGTGGTGGTGGGGTGGGGGGGGGGGGTGTCATTCCCACCACCATGCTTGACTGTAGGCATGACACACTTATTTTTTAACTCCTCACCTGGTTGCCGCCACACATGCTTGAGACCACCGGAACCGGACAAATTAAACGTCGTCTCATCAGACCATTGGACATGGTTGCAGTAATCCATGTGCTTTGTTAACAGGTCTTCAGCAAACTGTTTGCGGGCTTTCTTGTGTACCCTCTTCAGAAGAGGCTTCCACCTTGGGTGAAAGCCATGCACACCAATTTGATGTAGAGTGCTGCGTATGGTCTGAGCACTAACAGGCTGACCCCCCACCTCTTGAATCTCTGCAGCAATGCTGACAGCACTCCTTAACGAGTCACATGACATTTTGGAGGGGAAATGACAAGCAGTACTCAATTTGGACTTGTAGGGATGTAGTTTCTAAGGGGTGTACTCACTTTTGTTGTCAGGGGTTTAGATATTAATGGCTATATTTTGAGTTATTTTGAGGGGAAAATAAATTAACTCTATTATATAAGCTGCACACAGACTACTTTTCATTGTGTCAAAGTGTCACATGACATTTTGGAGGAAAAATGACAAGCAGTATTCAATTTGGACATTTAGGGATGTCGTTTCTAAGGGGTGTACTCACTTTTGTTGCCAGGGGTTTAGATATTAATGGCTTTATTTTGAGCTATTTTGAGGGCAAAATAAAGTAACTCGATTATATAAGCTGCGCACAGACTACTTTTCATTGTGTCAAAGTGTCACGTGACATTTTGGAGGGAAAATGACAAGCAGTACTCAATTTGGACATTTAGGGATGTAGTTTCTAAGGGGTGTACTCACTTTAGTTGCCAGGGTTTAGATATTAATGGCTATAGTTTGAGTTATTTTGAGGGGAAAATAAATTAACTCTATTATAAAAGCTGCACACAGACTACTTTTCATTGTGTCAAAGTGTCATTTTGTTAGTGTTTTCCCATGAAAAGATATACTTAAATATCTGCAGAAATGCGACGGGTGTTCTCACTTTTGTGATACACTGTATACAATTTACCTTGTAAGTTTTTATTTCTTTTTCAATAATCCCCCTTTTTTAATAAAATAGCACAGAGTTTTATGGGTAAAAAATGTGTTTATAATGCCTTTTTTTCAATCATTCAAAATGTTTAAACTAAAATAATATCGGTCTTTTTTCTCATCTCGCAACATATCTTCATCGTATTTTTTTTTTTTTTTACTCAGAGTAATGTAAATCAACTTGCATCTTTCAGGTCAAAAATTCAAAGACCACATAAACTGTGAGAATAGCATGTAGACGAATGACCTACGCGTTGTCAACTTGAATATTCAATTTGCGGTCAACCGGCAGCCAAGAAAACTCCTTCTCAATTATTATTTTTATTATTATTTTTCTTTTCTTTTTTCATTTCTTTGGCTCCAGAGAAAGAAACACCAAGACATCACAGGGGTAGCGGGTGAGGGTCTCTGCTGGAAGAAAGAGAAAAGAAGAAGAAGAAGCACGGCGGCGTCAGGCTGTGCTTTTATTTCGCTTCTCAGCAGAGTTCACAGTCGGCCCCCCTGCCCGCAGCAACACAAATACACTCTGTATCCATTTGCGCGTACACTACACACAGCGTCGCAATAGAATATTCATCCCGCTACATATACAGGCCACTTCATAAACACGTTTTTTGTCTTCAAAGTTTTCGTCGCGAAATGTTAACCATTAACTTTTTTGCGTCACTTAGTCTTAATCGATATCGGCGGCCTTAATTGGCGGCGCTTTGTGCTCCGACACGCTTTCATCATTAGCCGAGAAGGGATTGACAAGGCGTGGGTGGCGTAAAGTGTTTGTTTGAGCGTGGCGACATGCAAAATTTGCTACGACAAGCAGGGCAAAGGGGAGAAAACGCCACGATGTCAGTTGGGAACGCTTATCATCGTATTTATTATTGTTATGCTCAAAATGTCAATGTTTTGAAGAAAGTCGACTCATTTCTTATAGTGAAACTGAAGTTTTTCTCGTTTTTTAAACTGTTGTGAACTCATTGCCTGCCACTGACGTTCATAGATGACCAATCCATTTTAACTGGAAGAGCATTCATTCAGTTCTTTATTTCCTTCTTACAAAGAACTTAGTTGGTTGAAAAGTTCAGCTTTTTTTCTGATTAAAACAGTGACTTCACAAAAGTACCGTCTTATATGGACTAGAAGTCGCACTTCTTTCATTGTTTGGCCGGGTCTGCGATTTATACTCAGGTGCTACATGTTCTTTTTTTTCCCGATTTTCAGATGTCACACTCACAGTCGTGAGATTATGTTGTGGTGTTTAGGCTGTCGTTATCAGTTGTTCGCCATTTACCATTACTATTTTAACGCATAATGTTTGTTCTTGGTTTCTGATAAATTGAAAAATTGCTCTTCAAAAATGTGAATTATACTCCAATGATACTTGTGTTTTTTTTACCTTTAATTGTGCATTCTTTGGCTGGTGCAACTTATACTCAGATGCGAGTTACAGTCTGAAAAATGTAATTAAAAAAAATATATATATAAATACAGTGGGGCAAATAAGTATTTAGTCAACCACTAATTGTGCAAGTTCTCCCACTTGAAAATATTAGAGAGGCCTGTAATTGTCAACATGGGTAAACCTCAAACATGAGAGACAGAACGTGGAAAAAAACTGAAAATCACATTGTTTGATTTTTAAAGAACTTATTTGCAAATCATGGTGGAAAATAAGTATTTGGTCGATATCAAAAGTTCATCTCAATACTTTGTTATGTACCCTTTGTTGGCAATAACAGAGGTCAAACGTTTTCTGTAACTCTTCACAAGTTTTTAACACACTGTTTCTGGTATTTTGACCCATTCCTCCATGCAGATCTCCTCTAGAGCAGTGTTGTTATGGGGCTGTCGTTGGGAAACACGGACTTTCAACTCCCTCCACAGATTTTCTATGGGGTTGAGATCTGGAGACTGGCTAGGCCACTCCAGGACCTTGAAATGCTTCTTACGAAGCCACTCCTTTGTTGCCATGGCTGTGTGTTTGGGATGATTGTCATGCTGAAAGACCCAGCCACATCTCATCTTCAATGCCCTTGCTGATGGAAGGACATTTTCACTCAAAATCTCTCTATACATGGCCCCATTCATGCTTTCCTTTACACAGATCAGTCGTCCTGGCCCCTTTGCAGAAAAACAGCCCCAAAGCATTTTGTTTCCACCCCCATGCTTCACAGTGGGTATGGTGTTCTTCGGATGGTCTTTTGGGTCTTGACCATAGTGGAGCTAGGAGTGTGACAGACTGAGGTTGTGGACAGGTGTCTTTTATACCGATAATGAGTTAAAACAGGTGCCATTAATAGAGGTAGTGAGTGGAGCCTCGTTAGACCTCTTTGACAGCCATAAATCTTACTTGTTTGTAGGTGACCAAATACTTATTTTCCACTCTAATTTGGAAATAAATTCTTTAAAAATCAACAGTGAACCGCTGCTCCCACCCACTGTCAACACTGTTGTTGACCAACATGCCTCCTAGCATGCATAGCAGTGCTACAGATGTAAATAACAATCAAAATTCATGTTCTGTGCTCATTATTTCTTCAGTTACTGATCCAGTTATTTCATTAATTGCCAGTTATGCTATTTGGTAACAATGTATATGAGAGTGGTGCCATAAGACTGTCATAATTACATGACACTGTCATGAGCATTAATGAATGCCTATAACAGATGTTATTTAGTGTTATCCGGCAAATTATCTCACTTTTGAATGGATGAAAAAGATCCAAGATGGACATAAATGGAGCTAGTGACATAATTTGCCGGATGACACTTAATGACATCTGTCATAAGCATTCAGTAATGCCCATGATAGTGTCATGTCATAATTATGACAGTCTTATGAAAGTCTTATGACGCCGCTGTCAAATACAGTGTTGCCTATTAACCCAAATAAATAAACAAATAAGCCGCATTGGAGTATAAGTCGCAGGATTCAAAATGAAGGGGAAAAAAAAGTAGCCGCTTATAGTCCGAAAATTACGGTACATATCTATATCACATATTTAAATCCTAACAATTAAACTACAAGTTGGTTTTTTTTCTACTTTAGAAGAAATGTTTTAAAATTAAGTTATTTTACATGAAAAAAAAAGTTTGACTTGAAAATTTTTCCAATTTCCCCCAAAAAGTTGGGGAAAAACTGGCAATTTTATAAGAGAATAAAAAATACATGAATGTTCATTCACGCCTCCCAGTCACAATGGATTGGAGATGTGGCGCCGTCAATGGCACTGAAAATGTTAGATAACCACATGCAATCCTTGAGAAGGTTTTTTAATTAAATGTGGTCATTTGTGAGTGAAAATGTATTTATTTTTTTTTTTTTTTTCAAAATATGGAAATATGTATATAAGCACCTGAGATGTTCCTCCCTGATGGAGCTTTGCATCTGCAGGGTACTCGGGGGACCTCCAATTTTCCGAGCGAACGAGCTAATGATATGTTAATGCTGAACGGCGGCCGACGGGGAGTCTTTGCGAAGCCGACGACTCTCCCCAAGGGGGCGCTCGTCACGCCCGCGACGAGCCGAAACACAAACAAGGCGTCGTCGTCCTTTGAGGACAAACACGTTACACCCAAACGCGTCAGCAAACTTCCGTTACTCACATTTACGACAATCTGAGTTTGGAGAATGACAATAGTGAATAAATACAGCAAAAAATACACTGTGTGCTTTCCAACAAAAATACTTTATGTACACAGCATTGTCAAATCCTCAGTAAGAAAAGTAGCTAATGGCTGCCCTAAAAGTCACTAGGGCAGTCACCTCATTTGCATATTTGACAATTTGCATGTAATTGTAATGGACGCTTTAGGAGATTAGAACCATGTTGGCAATACTGTTTGTACAGTATTAGCATTATTTTGTGTATTTGAATTGAATTTGACAAGATTGTTTTTTCTGACAAAAAAAGGGACTTTGCATTTTTCCCCAAATCACTAATTGTCCGACTTTTTTTTGTTGTAATTTTACGTTAAAAATGAGTTGATAAATGATAAATACTATAATTGTTATGTATTTGTACAAAATAATTTTACCTAAATACAGTATATCAGAAAACATCAACAAGTGATCAAATTTACTCAAATTTTGACACAAATTTAAAAACATAACGTAATTTTCAGACTATAAGGCGTACCTTACTATAAGCCATCACCCACGAAATTTGACACAAAACGGCATTTGTTCATAGATAAACTGCCGCAGCTCTCATCACTGTATTATAGGATATTTACACCAAAAGATATAAACCGGTAACACTTTGACAGCGGCATCATAAGGTCATAAGACCAAATGAACCACAATGAAGCTTTGAATCGGTTGGCTGCAAAGCTTCATTGTAGTGCTGCAGCGAATAACTCGAGTGTTCGATTAGAAAAAAATATTCGAATTTTGTTGCTTCGAGTACTCGTTTAATTAAAGTGGTATTGTGATGGTTTATTATGAAAGTGTTTGCATTTAGTTTTATTGATTAGGGTGGATACACTGCCCTCTGGTCTGGCTCTTTACACATGGCTGAATCCAACTGCTACCTGTTAAGACCAACGTATGCTAAGTATTTGTTTGAGCTAATGTTTTTTAATGCATTCAAAATTTAGTTTCTTTAATTTCTTTTTAGCCGTTTTTTGTGGGAATATGTATTTGTATTTGTATTGTATGCATTTGTAAAGAGCATTGTAAAAAAAAAAGCTTTGGCATTTTCTAGCATTTAAGCTAGCGGACTGTTTCTATGTTAGTTAGCCAATCGTTCTTTTGTTGTCCATAGATCCTCATTTAAAAAAAAAAAAATATATATATATATACAGTTTGAGGCTCAGCTCAAGTATTTTAATTTTTCATGTTCCTTATCCGATTACTCGATTATTCGAACTAAGTAGTCCATCATTGCTTCAAGAAGCGTCATTTGGCCATTTTTGCTCCCTTGAGGGAGACAGTCAACCTGTGCTGCCACTTGCTATTAACACTGTTGTCATCCAACATGCCTCTTAGGATGCACTGCAGCACTACAGATAACGATCAAATTTCATGTTCTGTGCTAATTATTTCTTCAGTTACTGTTCCAGTTGTTTCATTAATTGCTAGCTATGGTATTGGTAACACTTTATTTGACAGTGGCGCCCAAGGACTGTCATAAAACCATCATAATTATAACATGACACAGTCATGAGCTACGAAACACAAGTTGACAATTTATTCCAAGTCGACAGCATTAATGCTCATGACAAATATTTTGTGTCATCTGGCAAATTATCTCACTTTTGAATGGATGTAAAAGATCTGAGCTGGACATGAATGGAGGTAGTGACATAACTTGCCAGATAACATTTAATGACATCTGTCATATGCATTCATTAATGCCCATGATAGAGTCATGTCATAATTATGACGGTCGTATGGCAGTCTTATGATGCCGCTCTCAAAAAAAGTGTTACCTATTAACCCAATAAATCAACAAATAATCTGCACAGGCCTATAAGCCGCAGGATTCAAAATGAGGGGAAAATGTAGCGGCGAAAATTACGGTATATATTTCATTCAACTTTCTAAGGAAAAAGATTGCAAGTTACAAAACTTTTAAAATTTACTGTCCATATTTTCTGTACATTTACAAGATTAGTTACATGACTTCACGCTAAAATGTTTGATAGAAATTTCGTTTAATGTATGAATTTAAAATGTATATTTTATCTTGCATTAGCTTTATGAAAGACAAAATCCCTATTTGCACATTGACTTGTTTAAAGTAAGGACTAAATCTCGCAAAACGGACTATTTTTCTCGACGAACTCCTATTCTTCCATTTTTTCTTCCCTTTGGTATCGTTTCCAGCCTCAGTTTTAGCGTTGAACAATCGTCTACAGATTGTTTTCCTTCGCTTGCATCCTGAGAATGCTCGCCACCCCCGTGACACGCGCTGCGCACGCGGCATATGGCCGTTGTGATGGAAGGTAAAAGGAAACGACAAGCCATTTGAAGATGCCGTAGCGGCGGCGGCGTCATGAATAATGCAACGAGTGCGCGCCAGCGGCTTCAAAGTTTATCGTCTCTCCGGGACGGGAAGGAAGCAAGCGAACGAGAGACGCCTCGCCGACGAGATTAGGCCGACACCGACGCGAGGCCTGGTCAAACTCAATTAAAAACCGACGGGATCGTTTGCTCTTCTCCTTGTACTTTCCTCATTTTTTTTATTGGGAAAACAAAAGCTGGGGCAAATTATTACACGCTAAATGTAAAAATATGCAAATAAAGCACGTGTTGCTGCTAATACGCGCAAAGAAACGACGTTGGCGCCGGATGTTGTCGTAAAAAAGGCCCGCCGTCAGCTTCAGATGGATTTGCGGCGCGTTGTTAAAACCCGCTGATGGATTTAATAGCTTCTTTTCATGGGTGATGATTTGCTAGACAGCGTCATTTCAATGCACCCGAACAACAAATCGTCACGATTTCCAACGGGTAAGACGAGACGAGAGGTCGACAGATATGGGATTCTCGATTTGGAAAAATTCAGCCGTGTTTGAAGCCGATTTTGTAAGGAAGTTGATTATAAAAAGCAATTTAAACACTTACTATAAACTACATACATGAACAGAACCCCGAACATTTATTGAACTTTTAAGTATCACCGTTCAAAACAAAGTAAAACAAAAAGTACAGAATGGGTTAGGACCTGCAAAAACCGACAACATACAATACTAATAAAGTCAAAACATTAACCTGGGTTAGAAATGGTTTCCGTGCAAGTACTTAATTTTACAATTTCAAGCTTTTTTCTTACTTTCACACACTCGTCATCACAAAATCTACAGACTAAATGCTACCTGTTGCACATTTAGATTAGCTTTAGTGGTAAGCAGTGTTGTTTTCGTCAACGATGGTGGTGTTAGAATATGACCCTTTAGCCAGATTGCCGGAATGACGCCAGCCAAATCGCCGGAAAAGCGCCAGCGCAAGTCTAACCACTCGGGTCGGCGCAACACCAACAACCCAGCCAAAAGGCCAAACCTCGTGCGTTCACCTTAGTTTTATAGTACTGACTCCATTTTAACACTAGGAGTACCAGGGGTTTTGGTGCTCCCTAATCTTACCAAGGGTGTCCCCCTGGGATCACCCCCAAGCCTAGCCTAGCCTTTGTTTTGTAAATGGGGCCATTACTGATGCACCGCAGGCCCAATCCCATTTTCTATTTTTCTACCCCTACCCCTTCAAACGGAGCAATAAGGGGTAGGGCTTGAAACGTCTGCCCTACGAATTGGGACATCCCTTCACACTCACGTACATCATAAGTCAGTTCGGCCAGTTGTTACGTAACCAAAAGCGACGATAAAAAGTGCACTAACTGCACTTGTGCGTTTAGCAAAACTGAAAAACAAAACAAACATTACAAATGAAGAAACACAATGAACAATGAACTAACATTACAATTAGTTGTGTCCTTTTTTATTTATTACACCCCTAATTAGGGATTATTTTTATCGTGATTAATCTTTTTTAACTATTACTTT
Organism: Corythoichthys intestinalis; assembly: GCF_030265065.1. Taxonomy (NCBI): domain Eukaryota; kingdom Metazoa; phylum Chordata; class Actinopteri; order Syngnathiformes; family Syngnathidae; genus Corythoichthys; species Corythoichthys intestinalis. The sequence goes on along the minus strand of NC_080414.1, from coordinate 14,334,241 downwards.
TCTGACTGAAGAAAACACATTGAGAGTAGATAATACTGGTGTTGGGTCTAAAACACCTTCTTCAATTTCGCTGTTGACCCAGAGCGAGATGACAAAGGCAGGACACAAGGAGGCAGGAGACAGAGAGTAGACTTTTACCAAACTGCAGTTTTGGGGAGAGTCGGAGAGCGCAACGTGCCAAATCGGAATCTTACCGAGGTCTCTCTCTGGACTCCCCGCGCTGCTGACTTTTATTGAGGGCTTGTTGGTAGGCGGAATATAGTTACAACACGGTTGTCCAACGTGGCAGTTTCGATCGGGCAAGTTCCTTATTCTAGTCATTGATTTAACAGTCACACTCTTGATTGAATTAACAGTCACACTCTTGATTAAATTAACAGTCACACTCTTGAGCGGGCAAGATATCTTTGTTTTGAACACACATTTGCACTCAAAGTACTGTAGCTTGGTGGAAAAGTACTGAGACGTTGTGTGATGAATAGACATATGTGTGTGTATCTATTTATCAGCAGAATGTGAGCAATCGCCAGTAATAAGAATGTAAGCACATGATTATGGGCTAAAACTGTATTCTTCATAATAGCTTAGGAGTGCGCGTATAATAGCTGTGGGAGAGCAATTTGTATGACCCGCAGAGTATAATGGTCATACAAATAAGTATATTTTACACTGGTCATAAGCTGTTAGAATATTATTTGGATATATCAAGCTTGTTTCATTTAATTTAAGCAAAGCAAGCACTTGTAACTAACGGAAGAGTCCACAAATCACGCACATAGATGTGGAGCACTGGTTCAGTTTAATTTAATTTGGTTTTAAATTAAATGTAATATTCACACCATTGTATGAAACCTGAATGATAGTTTGTTTCTGAACCAAGAGTGGTATTTACTAATCTTGCATATTTTTTTCCACCAATTTCATGTGAGGTGCTTTTCTTTTTACCACTGTTGCTTGGTGTGCTTAGTTGTTGTATTTCTAAATATCTATGTATATCAATGTATATCCACAGCAAATAGTTATTTGATCTTTTCAAAATGTTTTTTAACATGTAGAGGGTATTCAAACAAATATATCCGAATTAGAGAGTTATTAAAATACTATCATTAAAATATCATCAGAAGCTTAACAGTTTAGTGTCAAGTAAGAAGTAACAGTGTCTGAAAGTAGCCTGACTTAGGAAGGGGTCGCCAAACCCCCTCCTCAGCTAATGGCTGAATTTGCATGTAAAAAGAAAGTAGCCTGACTCAGGAAGGGCCAAACCAGTCAGTCAGGTTTGGCCCTTCCTGAGTTAGGGGCCTTTCTCTTTTAATGTTTTGTTGAGAACACCGTCAACTGCGGCGGACAGTAGGCGTGTTGTGTTGCACAAGTTCTGAAATAAATGATAAAAACCTGAAGCTGGTGATTTCTTTGGCGATGTTACCACAATAATACTGTAATTGTCACCTTAACTTATAAAGACTGGCAAACAGAGGTCGGAGGAGGACCCTGGAGATCATTGACAATCTACGGCCGTATTGTTGAGCCAGTTCACGGATGTGCACCCCACGCTCATATTTTTCTATCATTTCCATCTTCATTTCAATACTAAGCGTTTCCTTGTTTCAACACCAGCACTAACCGTCTTAGAACCTGTGTCGATTTCTCTCACAAGAAAATCTGCTGTGTGAACATCTTCGCCGTGATGTCGTCATATTCTGAGCATGTCGTCGCCAGAAACAAATGGCGAGTAAAAATTTACGTCGGATGTCGAAGCGATCGTATGTCGAGGTACCACTGTAGGTGACGCATAGCATTGAAATTTCGATGGAAATGATAGAATAATATGAACGAGGTGTTTGTGTCAGTGAACTGGTTCAAAAATACGGCCGGATTATGTCTCTGATCTCGACGATCCTCCTCCAGGCTCCGTTCGCCAGCTTTGTAATATTTTATTTCAGAACTTGTGCAACACAACACGGCTACTATCCGCCGTAGCTAATGCCAACAACAACATGAAAAAAAGTAATAACTCTTCCGTGACTCTCTCACTCTGTCGTCCGTCACACAGCGCATTCCGGAACAGCATGCAAAACACAACTGCCACATTAGAACCCGATGCGTTACCTAATTATTATTATTACGATTATTATAACCGTTTTGGCCCGAATATAAGCCAGTGTTTTTTGCATTGAAATAAGACTGAAAAAGTGGGGGTCGTCTTATATTTGCGGTCTAGACATTATACCATTCACGACGCTAGATGGCGCCAGATATCATTGAAGCGATGTTCTGTCATGACAGATCTCAGCTACTCTGAAGTTTAACCAGTTTGCATTATTTTATTGCAATGTTTTTCCTTATTCAGATTGTTTAAGGACTACAGTTACAGTTAGACCTCTCTTTGATGGTTAATGCAGTTATTGCAATTTTGTTGTTTTACACAATAAATTGGTTTATTTATATTTCAAAAACCAGAGGCCATTCATTTACGAATGCGATTGCACTTTAGTTTACATAAATGTTCAGATATTAAGATTTGAATGAGGCAACATATATTCTCTCAAATATATTTGTTTCAGATGTACTGTAATTATTTTCTGTATAAAAATTAATTTGGTGTTCAATAGGTCTTTTAAAACTTGAGTCTTGAAAAACATGGGGTAGTCTTATAGTCAGGGCGGTCTTATATTCGGGCCAATACGGTATTACGATTTGTATTTGGAAATTAATTTGGTTTGCTATGTGTAATTGCTATTTATCAAAGATGTCCCGATTGATCGGGATGCCGATCGATCGGGTCCGATCATTTTCTAAGTATCGAAATCGGCAAAAAAATATCGGACATGCCTTTTTTAATATATATATATATATATATATATATATATATATATATATATATATATATATATTTTTTTTTTTTTTTAATTAAATCGTTTTCTAATTGTATTTAACGTCACAGACAAAATGTCTTACACTCATCCAGAGTCTTTAGTTTTGGCTTAAAGCAGGGCTATCAAATTTATCGTGTTAACGGCGGTGATAACATTAAAATATTTAACGCAATTAACGCATGCGCTGCACTACCCACTCACGCATTGCCGCGTTCAATCTATAATGGCACCGTTTTACGTATACATAAAGCTAAAAGGCAACGTAAAATGAGTAGAGAGAATTGTGGCAGCCTCTGAAGCCTTTTTTTAGTTGGCTAAAGCTTTCCAATCCCACTCTCAACAATTAGAAATATTGTGGGAAGCAATGTGGGGAAGAAAGATAGTAGTTGATATATTTCTTAACACCCAATGTTATTTCCCAACGCAGAGAAGATATATCAATTGGTACCACTACGCACAGTCATGGTTGCAATTCCCATCATGCATTTGGGCAGAAGTTAAATGGCTGCAGTATTATTTACTGAAAGCTCAACAAATACACTAGATGGCAATATTTAGTCACAATATACAAAGTCACATTTATCCTTTAAGAATTACAAGTCTTTCTATCTGTGGATCCCTCTCACAGAATGTTAATAATGTAAATGCCATCTTGAGGATTTATTGTCATAATAAACAAATACAGTACTTATGTACTGTATGTTGAATATATATATATATATATATATATATATATATATATATATATATATATTTGTCCGAGTTTTATTCATTTTTTTTCTTAATGCATTGCCAAAATGTATATGATCGGGAAAAAATTATCGGGACTGATTGGAATTGAATCGGGAGCAAAAAAAAAAAAAGCAATCGGATCGGGAAATATCGAGATCGGCAGATACTCAAACTAAAATGATCGGGATCGGATCAGGAGCAGAAAAAACATGATCGGAACAACCCTACTATTTATAATTGTACCAGCAGTATTTATTAAGGATTTAGCGTGGTCTTTTGGGCTGTGGAACGAATGAATCGAATTCTAATGTATTTTACGGGAAAATCCTGCTCGACATACAACAATTTTGATTTACAAGACAGGTCCTGGAACAAATTAAATTGGGATGTAGAGATACCACTGTATTTGGTTTTGCAAATTGGAGTTTTAATAAGTTATTGCAAAATTCCTCCATTTCTATTTCAATATTGTAACATTTTTTGGTTTGTTTACATTTGTTTTGTTTTTGGTCGTGACATTTGAGTATTGTGTCCTTTCCTCTCATACTTGCCCGAAATGTTTATCAGTGTTGTTTGCCAGCATTGAAATGAGTCGGAGTCATCTATCAACGTGCCTATTAAATCCATCAGCAGCGTTTAACGCGGCGCTGCAAATCCATCAGCGTTCGACGGACGCTTTTTACGACCCGCCGCCACATCGGCATGCAATTTGTTTGCGCTTATTAGTCACAACAATATGCACGCCCGTCCGAGGAGCATCTCGGGTGCTTCCGCGAGACTTAATGTTCCCGTACGACTCCGCCTCGACATTTGGCGGTACGATGAACCGGTTTGAAGGTCGACAGTCGCGCTTCCTGTAAAGGCGCCGTCCTCGGCGAAATGGCGGAGAGCGGGCTAACGAGCCAACATCTGGCAGATGGCGGAACGACTGCAGTCGGCACATTTATCCCGACTAAATGGCGCGGCGTGACAGCAAATTTACCTTCAGCGGAAACAGCGACGCTAATGAGCGTCTTTTGAGGGGACGAAAGGTACTCGCAACATTAAGTAACTTTCAGTGCCATCGATGGAAATAGGCATGGAATTCAAATTTTAATGAGTTTATCACTAGTAGACGCAAATTGATTGGACGTCTGTAGCTGTCATTGTCACTCTATGAGTTCAAGGCCAAAATATTTGATTCCTTATTGCAATTGTTTATTTACAGGTTTTAACAAAAAATCAATCACTTCATTTTCAAAGTATCGGAATCTGCAAAAAAATATCGGACATGCCTTTTTTTAAATATATATATATATATATATATATACATATATATATATGTTTTCTAATTGTATTTAACGGTACAGACATAATATGTTACACTCATCCAAAGTCTTTAGTTTAGGCTTAAGGTAGGGTTATCGAATTTATCCCGATAACGGCGGTAATTCATTTTTTAAAAAATGTATCACGATAAAATATTTTACGCAATCTGCAATGGCGCCGTTTTACCTATATAGAGAGCTAAAACGCAGCGTAAGATGAATAGAGTGAATTTTGGCAGCCTTTGGAGCCTTTTTAAAGTTGACTAAAGCCTTACAATCCCTCTCCCTACGATTAGAAATATCGTGGGAAGCAATGCGGGAAAGAAAGGTAGTAATTGATCTTTTTCTTAACACCCTATGTTATTTCCCAACCCAGATATATCAATTGGTAGCACTACGCACAGTCATGGTTGCACTTCCCAACATGCATTTGGGCATGGCTACAGTATCATTTACGGAAAGCTCAACAAATACACTAGATTGCAATATTTAGTCACAATATACAAAGTCACATTTATCCTTTAAGAATTAAAAGTCTTTCTATCCGTGGATCCCTCTCACAGAAAGAATGTAAATAATGTAAATGCCATCTTGAGGATTTATTGTCATAATAAACAAATACAGTACTTATGTATTCGTCTGAGTTTTATTCATTTTTTTCTTAATGCATTGCCAAAATGTATATGATCGGGAAAATTTTGGGGGAATGATTGGAATTGAATCGGAAGCAAAAAAAAAAAAGCAATCGGATCGGGAAATATCGGGATCGGCAGATAGTCAAACTAAAACGATCGGGATCGGATCGGGAGCAAAAAGAAAACCCCTAATTAACAACACTGGTAATAGCACAACTTTATTGCGGTACTACACCTTACTTACTATATCCTTCATTTTATTTCGTTTTCCAAACACTGCGCCTTTTTTATTTCATTTATAACAAACATACAGTTCCTGACACTCTGCATACAGAATAACCAAAGACGACGGGCCACACGCGACATTATCGAGCGATCGCCGCCTCTGCCGGAATTCCATTTAGCGGCTGTTTATCATTTTATTCCAATGAAGAAGAAAGTATTGTCGTGTGCCACGTCACGTGCGGGAAAAGGAAATTGCATCAAGCGCGCAATCTTTCATAAAGAGCGCGCAATAACACGGCAGATACTGACAAGCGGGACATTTCCCGCCTCGCGACGATAATGATTCACGACGTCGCGACATCCCGGTGTAGAAACGCTCCGCGTCTTGTTTTTTAACATCTTGGCGGGGTTGTAAAAGATCTAAACGCGACCTCGCGGAGAAACGGGAAAAAAGGCGTCGGCTCAAATGTTGTCTGGCATCAAACAGAAAAGGAAGGCTTCACCTTGCCAAAGCAATAGAAACGCGAGCAGATGCGACGCAACGTCGTTATGACACACGTGCGCGCGCACGCGGGTTGTCGGTAACATCAGAGGGGTTGTTAATGGAGGCGGACAGCTCGGCTGCTGCAGAGGAAATGCACATCAGCGTCCCGCAGGATGCTGGAGTACAAACGCAGAGCCTCTACATGCGGGTGACTCCACTTGCAAGGATTTTTTTTTTTTTTTTTTTTAAATTAAGCCGTCATTTTGCTTTCAATCGGGAGGAGTTTGAAGTATGATAATGGTACAGTTGATATATTAAATAAACTTTTTTTCAATTCTATTCGAATCCTATTTAGAGTCAAATATTTTCATAAAATTTGTGATGTCGACTGACAACTAATTGAATGACACCTCTTTTATATCTTGAAGGGGTCGGTATCACTTTCACCAGCACTAATTAACTTTGAGGAGGGTGGCAGGAACCCTGCCACGCAAAAAAAAAAAAAAAAAAAACCTGCAAAGGTGCTGAGTGCTTTACGGTAAAGGGAATAGTTACCTTTCTCGCACACACCATATAATTGTTTGCATTTAACACATTCATTATAGTAAAGCATGTAACCATAGTTTAGGCAGACTTCACTCCATGCCCTTTGACACAGTAAAGTGAATAACCTTATCAGCCCTCGCCTGATAAAACGAAGGAAAGGACATCAACGGCTCTTCGGTGGGTCAGGACACTCTTGCCCTACCGAGGCAACAACATGTTGATAGCGCGGCGCCTTGGACGTCAAGACATGCGTCGGTAGCCATGGCAACCATGAAAGAGGACGCACCAACTTGACCGCCCAAACCTGCCACAGAAGGATGATCCCAAGACAACACCCAGGCATGCCTTCGACCCAGCCCACACCACCACAGCTTTCAAAAGACTGAACATTTAGATAACAACTGTCACTTCTCGGGGACATTTCTATGTAGCCATTGTTTTGCCGACCCTGGATCCAGCATTGTCTTTCCGTCGCCTGTTTTGTCTTGTTTTTGACCATTGTCGACGAATAAATTGTCAACCTGTTTTCGGTGATCCTTCTTTAAACCGTTCAAAATGGAGTCAATACAAAGGGTTAACACCGGAGTGGATGCGCGGAATTAGCCCCACCCTGCCGACTTGCGGGAGCAGTGCCAGCGGAACACCATTTGGTTCGGCTGTCGCTGTTTCCGCTGTTTGGCCGGGGGGCCGAATTCCTTCAACGGCATACATCACTTCCCCCTTCCCCCATTCATTATAAAGACGGAAGTCGATGCTAACGCTTTCGCGCAAATTCTTCAAAGATGTCAGAGCAACAGAGACAAAAAGTTTTGTCCGAGGGGGAAAAAGAAAGGGCGGCAACCAGGATATACAGAATAAACACTGACCGTAAGCGACGCAGAAAACGGTCCGGAAGTGGTCTGTCCGACCACTAAACCAGTCGAGGTTGAGAACACACATTGCCCACTGCGTCTTGATGCGGGAATGCACTTTCGCTACTTTCGCATATCAACGGACAAATCACAGCCCATTTGCCTCACGACACCATGCGTTGACGTGACGCATAGTCAGGTTTTTGTGGAACTGCACGTCAGGCTACGGTGGAGGGGCATAAATCAGGTCTGCCTTGATGGTGTAGGTCCGCCAGAAGCATAAACCAGCCTTAAGTGAAACGGTTGCTAACTGTCATATGCCATTGTTTAGCCACAACTGGATTCATTACCTTATTACTTTTCATTCTTCACACAGCCGCTGGAAACAGAAATTATGTTTAATCCATCTGCAGGCGACCATCATTTTACGACACTATGTGGCTGTGCGCTAGGCAAGGCAAGGCAAATTTATTTATATAGCACAATTCAACACAAGGCAATTCAAAGTGCTTTACATCACATGAAGATCATAAAAATCACATTTAAATCAATACAACGTAAAAACCAAGACAATCAAAATCGGAAAGAAAATTATACATAAAAATTGCATTTAATAACAAATAGAATAAAAATAAATAAATAAAAATAAAACAAAAACTACTACTACTAATAATAATTGAAATCAGCAATGGAGATAAGCACAATAGGAATAGAAAGCAAGTAGATTGAAATATATAGACAGTTATGGATATGCAGTGCTAAACAAAAGTGTTTTTAGCCCTGATTTAAAAAAGCTAACAGTTTGAGCATACTTCAGACATTCAGGTAACTTATTCCAGAGGTGAGGAGCATAATATCTAAATGCTGCCTCGCCCTGCTTGGTTCTTGTTCTTGGAACATGCAGAAGACCGGTTCCAGACGACCTTAGGGGTCTAGATGTCTCATAGGAATCTAACAAATCAAGCATGTAGTCCTCATAGGAAACGTAGTTTTCCTTAAGGCAAAACACTACCACTTTTGTCCACCGGCGTCACTAAAATTGACTAAAACTGAAAAGTTACAAAGTGTTAATTATTAATTATTTTACAACATTTTACGATTTTTTGGTTTGAGGAAAAGCTTGGATTTTGAGAAAATTATCCAAAAATCAATTTAAGATTTAATTTCCAGAGTAAATGTAATTTTACAACAATAAAGTCTGAGATTGATGCGGAAGATAAAATTTTTCAAAAATGCAATGAGGGGTAAAAATAAATAAACAAAAAAATTAATAAATAAATAAGCCAGGAAAACGTTTTAACTTTACCAAAATAAAGGTGTAATATTGTGGTAAGGAATAAATTGATAGTAGTATGACAAAGCTGTAATTTTAGAGAATTAAACAGTATTATGACCAAAAAGTATTCAATTTCTAAGAAAAGTTATACTTTTCAGTGAGAAAAAATTGTAACTTATTTTCCTAATTTTTTAAACAATAAAGTCACAACAATATGAGAAACTTGTATTCATGTTCTGAGAGAAAAATATCTCTGAGGAAAAAATTTTTTAAAAATTAAAAGTTGTAATTTGACAAAAATAATCTCAAATTCTTAAAATTACTACTACGAAGACTGGCTGTGAATGCTCATCTTTAAACGGCATTAAGCCATTGAATTAGCTATGTACAAGAACAACCTTGGAAAAGACGGACCATGACATTATCTGACATCCAGTTCTAGTAAATTTCCATTCCAGATCATGTTAAGCAACAAAAACAAATCGTCTCCCGAGGGATGACTTTAAACATGGTGGAGGTCAATGTAAACACGCCGGCCCCACATGTTGAGCGCTCGCTTTACCATGCGCTGTAGCGCTTCCACCGTCCGTCCCTGCTTAGCATTCAGCCACGGGTGTTTCCTAAAGGTTACCAAACCTAATTAGACATTTATGCAGGATCTTCAAAGGTCTCCTCGTTATTAATGATGTGCTACTTTGCGAGGACTGCATCGATGACTCCGACACACCTCACAATATGTGCATGCACAATGTGGGAGGGTGGCCGTGACTGCTAAACGCCAGCACATATAGGTATTATCATTGTCACAGCAGTGGTTAACGTGACTACATTTTGTTGCAAATGAATGCTCTCTTAGGGGGCCTCAACATGGCTGAAATCGCACCAATTTTGGCAAAACCATTTATCTTACTGTAATTTGGGATATTCTAGTAGTTTCAATCACAGACTTAAAACTTACTGACTAGCGCCCACTAGAAAGTTAAAATATTGCCCCATGCACAAAAAAAATATGCAATTGATAACACATTGACTGATTGAACAAAACTAGGTGTACACGTCTATCATGACAGGATGCACAAAAAAAGTCTCAAGGACTTGTGATGAAAAATGGAAATAAAGTCGGCCATTTTGGTTTGAAGCAGACGTCATCTCATGAAAAAGTACTCGGGAAATTTGGAAAAATCAGCCCCTGTTACCAGTTTTTCCAATTAACACAAAATTGGGTGGATATGTCTATCATGACAGGATGAACAAAAAAGTCTTAAAGACTTGTGACAAAAACTGAAAAGAAAGTCGGCCATTCTGGCTTGAAGCAGCCATCATCTCATGAAAAAGTAGTCGGGAAATTTGGAAAAATCAGCCCATGATACCAGTTTGTCCGATTTACACGATATTGTGTGGATATGTCTACCATGACAGGATGCACAAAAAAGTCTCAATGACTTGTGACGAAAACTGAAAACAAAGTCGGCCATCTTGGTTTGAAGCAGCCATCATTACATGAAAACAAAGTCTAGAAATTTAAAAAAAATCAGCCCTTGAAATCAGTTTTTCCACTTAACACAATATTTGGTGGATATGTCTATTATGACATGATGCACAAAAAAAGTCTCAACGACTTGTGACAAAACTGAATAGAAAGTCGAACATTTTGGTCTGAAGCAGACATTATTTCATACAACAAAGTCTAGAAATGGAAAAATCAGCCCCTGATACCAGTTTGTCCAATTAACACAAAATTGAGTGGATATGTCTATCATGACAGGATGCACAAAAAAGTCTCAAGGACTTGTGACGAAAACTGAAAAGAAAGTCGGCCATTATGGTTTGAAGCAGCCACCATTATATGAAAACGAAGTCTAGAAATTTTGAAAAATCAGCTCCTGATACCAGTTTGTCCAACCAACACACAATTGGGTGGATATGTCTATCATGACTGGATGCACAAAAAAGTCTCAAGGACTTGTGATGAAAACTAAAAACAAAGTCGGCCATTTTGGTTTTAAGCAGCCATCATTAAATGAAAACAAAGTCTAAAAATTTGGAAAAATACACCCCCGATACCAGTTTGTCCAATCAACACAAAATTGGGTGGATATGTCTATCATGACAGGATGCACAAAAAAGTCTCAAGGACTTGTGACGAAAACTGAAAAGAAGGTCGGCCCTTTTGGTTTGAAGCAGCCATCATTACATGAAAACAAAGTCTAGAAATTTTTAAAAATCAGCCCCTGAAACCAGTTTGTCCACTCAACACAACATTTGGTGGATATGTCTATCATGACAGGATGCACAAAAAGTCTGAAGGACTTGTGACAAAAACTGAAAAAAAGTCGGCCATTTTGGTTTGAAGCAGCCATCATCTCATGAAAATGAAGTCTAGAAATTTGGAAAAATCAGCCCATGATACCATTTTGTCCAATCAACATAAAGTTGGGTGGATATGTCCATCATGAAAGGATGCACGAAAAAGTCTCAAGGACTTGTGACGAAAACTGAAAAGAAAGTCGGCCATTTTGGTTTGAAGCAGCCACGATTATATGAAAACAAAGTCTAGAAATTTTGAAAAATCAGCTCCTGATACCACTTTGTCCAATCAACATACTGTAAAATTGGGTGGATATGTCTATCATGAAAGGATGCACAAAAAAGTCTCAAGGACTTGTGATGAAAAATAAAAACAAAGTCGACCATTTTGGTTTGAAGCAGCCACCATTACATGAAAACGAAGTCTAGAAATTTTGAAAAATCAGCTCCTGATACGAGTTTGTCCAATTAACACAAAATTAGGTAGATATGTCTATTATGACAGGATGAACAAAAAAGTCTCAAAGACCTGTGACGAAAACTAAAAAGAAAGTCGGCCATTTTGGTTTGAAGCAGCCACGATTATATGAAAACAAAGTCTAGAAATTTTGAAAAATCAGCTCCTGATACCACTTTGTCCAATCAACATACTGTAAAATTGGGTGGATATGTCTATCATGAAAGGATGCACAAAAAAGTCTCAAGGACTTGTGATGAAAAATAAAAACAAAGTCGACCATTTTGGTTTGAAGCAGCCACCATTACATGAAAACGAAGTCTAGAAATTTTGAAAAATCAGCTCCTGATACGAGTTTGTCCAATTAACACAAAATTAGGTAGATATGTCTATTATGACAGGATGAACAAAAAAGTCTCAAAGACCTGTGACGAAAACTAAAAAGAAAGTCGGCCATTTTGGTTTGAAGCAGCCACGATTATATGAAAACAAAGTCTAGAAATTTTGAAAAATCAGCTCCTGATACCACTTTGTCCAATCAACATACTGTAAAATTGGGTGGATATGTCTATCATGAAAGGATGCACAAAAAAGTCTCAAGGACTTGTGATGAAAAATAAAAACAAAGTCGGCCCTTTTGGTTTGAAGCAGCCATCATCTCATGAAAATGAAGTCTGGAAATTTGGAAAAATCAGCCCGTGATATCAGTTTGTCCAATTAACACAAAATTTGGTGGATATATCTATCATGACAGGATGCACAAAAAAGTCTCAAGAACTTGTGACCAAAACTGAATAGAAAGCTAGCCATTTTGGTTTGAAGAAACAATCATCTCATGAAAAAGTAGTCTAGAATTTTTGAAAAATCAGCCCCTGATAACAGTTTGTTCAATCAACACAAAAAAATCAGTCCCTAATACCAGTTTGTCCAATTAACACAAAATTGGGTGGATATGTCTATCATGAAAGGATGCACGAAAAAGTCTCAAGGACATGTGATGAAAACTGAAAAGAAGGTCGGCCATTTTGGTTTAAAGCAGCCATCATTACATGAAAACAAAGTCTAGAAATTTGAAAAAATCAGCCCCTGACACCAATTTGTCCACTCTACACAACATTTGGTGCATATGTCTATTATGACATGATGCACAAAAAAACACTCTCAAAGATTTGTAAAAAAAAAAAAACTGAATAGAAAGTCGGCCATTTTGGTTTGAAGCAGCCATCATTTCATAAAACAAAGTCTAGAAATTTTGAAAAACCAGCCCCTGATATCAGTTTGTCCAGTTAACACAAAATTGGGTGGATATGTCTATCATGAAAGGATGCACGAAAAAGTCTCAAGGACATGTGATGAAAACTGAAAAGAAGGTCGGCCATTTTGGTTTGAAGCAGCCATCATTACATGAAAACAAAGTCTAGAAATTTGAAAAAATCAGCCCCTGACACAAATTTGTCCACTCTACACAACATTTGGTGCATATGTCTATTATGACATGATGCACAAAAAAACACTCTCAAAGATTTGTAAAAAAAAAACTGAATAGAAAGTCGGCCATTTTGGTTTGAAGCAGCCATCATTTCATAAAACAAAGTCTAGAAATTTTGAAAAACCAGCCCCTGATATCAGTTTGTCCAGTTAACACAAAATTGAGTGGATATGTCTATCATGACAGGATGCACAAAAAAGTCTCAAGGACTTGTGACAAAAACTGTAAACAAAGTCGGCCATTTTGGTTTGGAGCAGCCATCATCTCATGAAAATGAAGTCTAGAAATTTGGAAAAATCAGCCCCTGATATCAGTTTGTCCCATTAACACAAAATTGAGTGGATATGTCTATCATGACAGGATGCACAAAAAAGTCTCAGGGACTTACGCCCAAAATTCAATAAAAGGTTAGCCATTTTGATTTGAAGCAGTCATTGTTACACGAATAAAACAATATGGAGATTTTTAAAATTCAGCCCCCGATACCAGTTTGTCCAATTATCACAAAATTTGGTGGACATATCTATCATAACAGAATGCACAAATAAAGTCTCAGGGTCGGCCATTTTGGTTTGAAGCTACCATTATTACAAGAAGAGTGAAATTTGGAAAAATCAGCCCGATGTCTATCATGACAAGATGCACAAAAAAGTCAAGCACCAACACAGTATAGCTAATACCAAGCTCGAATCTTTACTGGTGGTCCGCCTTGCAAGTGCTCCTCATTTTTGTCACGTTCATAAGTACTTAAGCAGAAAAAACACACAATCTCTCCGAGGCCTTTTTCCTGATTAACTCAACTTGATTTAATGAAGTTATCTTGCAGTTATGCCGCCGTGTTTACAGCCGCTCTTTGCGCCATGTAAATGTATTTGACAAGACACCAAACCCCCGCCCTTCTACCCCACCCCGGCGAAATAAAATTCAATTTCCATTTATTACTTCCATTCGGACTTGAATCAATTATGAATGACAGCTAATTAGCGGCGCGCGGCGGCCATCGCTCTCCGCGGTGTCAAAGTCGACTAAATCAAGCCGATGTCACCCGGCGTGGACACGGCGTAAAAAAACTTTTTTTTCCTATTCTACAGATTGGAGTAAGGAGACTTCACTAATCATCCATGAGTGTGTGTGCGCTAGTAATAAGGCAAGAGAAAATGAAGAGAAGCTTAAGAGTCTGCGAGTCATTTCTCATTTCAGTCGCAGGAGGAGGAAGTTGTCATATTTTTTTAAAGGATGGCGTACACAACAAAGCGTGAGTGACAAACTCTACGAGGAGAAAGAAAGCAAATACTGTAGGAGGGCGCTGGCCCGGTGTAGCTTTGCAGTGACCTTCTTGACTGATGCTGTGCACAAGCATCAATCCTTCAGCAGTGGCAGGCAGCTGCCGTGCAGTTTGAGTAATGTCCTCTTTATCAATGACACTTTTCACACTGGCCCCTGAGGCCTTTGCCACCATGTAATAGCACATTCGTACTACAGCAAAGTAAGCAGAGATTAATAAGACATCAGATCCAAAGACTGAGACTGGAAAGGAACTCTTGCTGCTTCTTGCCTGACGAACAAACGTTCCCTATAAATATCTAAACCAAACCTTTCCTACATTACCGGCATCGTTTACAGATTATTCCTAAACCTTAAAATGTACCTGTAAGCCTAACACAGCTATTTATATAATTCTTATATGGTAAATGGTGTTATAATTGTATAGCGCCTTTCCACCTTTCAAGGCCCTGAAAACACATCGACATCCACCTACTGGTGACCAGTGTTGGGCACGTTACTTTAAAAAAGTAATTATTTATAGTTACTCACTACTTCTTTCAAAAAGCAGCTGAGTTAGTAACTGAATTACTCTACAGTAAAAGTAACTAGTTACCAGGGAAAGTAACTTTCCGTTACTTTAATAAGAAGTTGTTGTATGTCAAAGAATTTGAAATTTCCTGAGCAGTATTTGAGGCATTTGAATAAAGAACAGACAGGTAGTTGTGTTATAGAACCTTGTAATATTTATTGCACCTCACAAATTCACGCGTGGAGTCCCTCAAGGGTCAATTCTTGGACCACTCTTATTTAACATCTATATGCTTCCATTAGCTCAGATAATGGAACAGTATTACATCTCCTATCACGCCTATGCAGATGACACACAACTGTACATTTCTGTGTCCCCACATGATTATAGTCCCTTAGTCTCCCTGAGTAAATGCATTCATCAAATCAGTGAATGGATGTGCCAGAATTTTCTCCAGTTAAATGTGGAGAAGACAGAGGTGATCATTTTTGGGCCAAAAAAGGAAAGGTCAAAGATAAGCAGGCAACTTAACACAATGTCACTTACAGCTACAAATCAAGTCAGAAACCTTGGCGTAATTATTGACTCAGACCTAAAATTTGATAGCCATCTAAAGTCCGTCACTAAATCCTCTTATTACCACCTAAAACATATAACCAGAATTAAGGGGCTTCTGACTCAACAAGACATGGAAAAACTATGCATGCATTCATTTTCAGCAGATTGGACTATTGCAACGGTATATTTACGGGTCTTGATAAAAAAATCAGTCAGGAAGCTGCAGCTAGTACAGAATGCTGCAGCCAGAGTCCTCACAAATACAAGGAAGCTGGACCACATTACACCGGTTTTGAAATCGCTACACTGGCTTCCAGTGAGTCAAAGGATAGACTATAAAATACTACTGCTCGTCTACAAAACACTTAATGGCCTTGGACCAAAATACATTCTTGACTTGTTAGATTCCTATGAGACATCTAGACCCCTAAGGTCGTCTGGAACGGGTCTTCTGCATATTCCAAGAACAAGAACCAAGCAGGGTGAGGCAGCATTTAGTTATTATGCTCCTCACCTCTGGAACAAGTTACCTGAACGTCTGAAGTATGCTCAAACTGTTAGCTCTTTTAAATCAGGGCTAAAAACGCTTTTGTTTAGTACTGCATATCCATAACTGGCTATATATTTCAATCTACCTGCTTTCTATTCCTCTTGTGCTTATCTCCATTGCTGATTTCAATTATTATTAGTAGTAGTAGTTTTTGTTATATTTTTGTTTTATTTTTATTTATTTATTTTTATTCTATTTGTGATTAAATGCGATCTTTTGTCTTGGTTTTTACGTTGTATTGATTTAAATGTGATTTTTATGATCTTCATGTGATGTAAAGCACTTTGAATTGCCTTGTGTTGAATTGTGCTATATAAATAAATTTGCCTTGCCTTGTCTCACCAGCAACAGATTTATCCTACACTTGAAATGCAACAAAAATAAACAGATTTGAATTGCTTACCACAGATGTCGACAAAAGCTTTGCCCCAGGACATAAATTACACTTTACATGCACGTTCTTTCCTTTAATTTCGACCAACTTGAAATAGTGTTTATATCTCCACCTCGTAATGGACAAATTTTCCTCTGAATGCTCTGCCATCGTATCAGTCTGCATCTGTTTTGCGTGTGTGTGTTTGCCACACGCGCTGTTCCGGTTTGTGTGTGAAAACACCGGCTCTAAAGTTTGTTTAAAAAAAAAAACAACTTTATGAACAACATATACACATACGCAAACATAGGGCGAGACAATTCACATATTAATAACCGGCTCTGGAGTACGTGCTCTATTAGGCTCGAGCGTTTACATCACAGAATGTGGTATCACGTGAGTTTTGACAACAACGCGGCCATATTGGAAGCAGGTCTAGCTCGCGGGACATTAAACTTTAACTTGCCAGTTTGATAAAGAGACAAACTCATTACTAAGGCGAAGAACAGATATGTGATCTAACCTAATGATGTGAACAATGTTTACCCTTACGAGCCACACGTTTTCTGTAACTCATCACAATCTTTTCACACACTGTTGCTGCTATTTTGGCCAATTACTTCATGCAGATCTCCTCTAGAGCAGTGATGTTTTGGGGCTGTCGTTGGGCAACACCGACTTTCAACTCCCTCCATACATTTTCTATGAGGTTGAGATCTGGAGACTGACTAGGCCACTCCAGGACATTGAAATGCTTCTTACGAAGCCACTCCTTTGTTGCCCTGGCTGTTTGTTTGGGATCATTGTCATGCTGAAAGATCCAGCCACATCTCATCTTCAATGCCCTTGCTGATGGAAGGAGATTTTCACTCAAAATCTCTCGATACATGGGCCCCATTCATTCTTTCCTTTACACAGATCAGTCGTCCTGGTCCCTTTGCAGAAAAACAGCGCCAAAGCATGATGTTTCCACCCCCATGCTTCACAGTGGGTATGGTGTTCTTCGGATGCAATTCAGTATTCTTTGTCCTCCAAACACGAGAACCTGTGTTTCTACCAAAAAGTTCTATTTTGGTTTCATCTGACCATAACATATTCTCCCAGTCCTCTTCTGGATCATCCAAATGCTCTCTAGCGAACCGCAGACGGGCCTGGACGTGTACTGGCTTCAGCAGGGGGACACGTCTGGCAGTGCAGGATTTGATTCCCTGGCGGTGCATTGTGTTACTGATTGTTACTGTGGTCCCAGCTCTCTGTAGGTCATTCACTAGGGCCACCCTTGTGGTTCTGGGATTTTTGCTCTTTTGTCTTCCCAGCCGGGTGCAGGGCTACAATTTTTTCTCTGATGTCCTTCCGACAGCTCTTTGGTCTTAGCCATAGCGGAGTTTGGAGTGTGACTGACTGAGATTATGGACAGGTGTCTTTTATACCGATAATGAGTTAAAACAGGTGCCATTAATACAGGTGTGACGGCCCCTGGCCGTTTAATAGTTAATTTTCTGAGGTTCTTCCAGTCAGCTGATCGTCGCCTCCACCAGCTGGCTGCTTCCCCTCCCACTGTGACGACAGCTGATCGACGCAGGGCGGACCGACGACGTCACCGCCGCTGATTGGCCACGGGAAAAGGCGCCAAGCTTCTTAAACCTGCCGCTGTCAACGTTCTATGAGGTCGCATTCGACAGCATTCTGCCGCGGTCCTCCTCGCCAGCTATTTGCTCGCCATTCACTCTTGTTTGCATTTGATCGCTACTTTGATACACTCCTGCTTTTTTCGGTGAGGTCTTTTGTGTTTATTCGTTATTGGATCGTTTTTGTTCACCACTGTAAATAAGAGCACTGAAGCAAGTAAGGGTAAGTCGCCATTTCTGTTCAACCCATTTTCTCCTGTTTTTTATAGAGTAGGAAGTTAGGTTAGAAGCTGTCTTTTCTTTGTTCCTTTTACATGATCAGGGTTTAGTTAGCGGGAGCGGTTCAAGTATAGTTCCTTTTGTTTGTTTTTTTGGCCTGGGCTTACCCTGAAGTCACGCTTCGTCGGCATTCTGTACATATTCTTTGCGAGTCTGAGTTCTGTAAATAAATTTGTGTCCACTCGTACATTTGTGTGGCTTGTTTTATGTTACGCCCTTCACGAGCCGTCTTTGGCACGTAACAACAGGTAACGAGTGGAGCCTCGTTAGATAGACCTCATAAGAGCTCATTAGAAGAAGTTAGACCTCTTTGACAGCCAGAAATCTTGCTTGTTTGTCGGTGACCAAATACTTATTTTCCACTCTAATTTGGAAATAAATTCTTTAAAAATCAAACAATGTGATTTTCTGCTTTTTTCCCCCTCATTCTGTCTCTCATGGTTGAGGTTTACCCATGCTGACAATTACAGGCCTCTCTAATGTTTTCAAGTAGGAGAACTTGCACAATTGGTGGTTGACTAAATACTTATTTGCCCCACTGTATGTGGAATACTTTGGAGACCACTGCCCTAAACTTGCATATCCTTTATCCCAATCATGACTATCTCACTAAACGTATTGCAAAACTTTACCTAAACTCAAATTCGTTCTTTTTGAGAAATGCCCATCCCCAAAAACAGACATGCAGAAGCTCTCCAAGGATGTCATTACCGCTATCAAGAAATGTTGAAGATCAGGACCAGTGCTTGAATATCGATTATTGCAACATGCCGGCTCAACTCGTCGTCACGCCTCTGGTCATGTGATAGCGGCTCAGCGGTAGAACTTAAAGGATCAATACTTGATAGAAGCTCGCCATCCACTCCTACTCAGGTTAACATGTACTCCAGTATGCAACTTTAAGCTCCTTAATCACTTGTTGTTTTTCTCGTCATGTCCAAACAAACTTGTCGTGTAGTCCTCTCTTTGGCAAACTTTATTAAGATGTGAAAACCCTTGGGGAGACTGCTCTCATGTGCTAAAGAGGGTTAACATACTGTCAGGGTGCTTTTCAATTATTTTGGCTTTTTATGGTGCACATACTAGAGGTGCACAATAATTATCGGTTCGATAATTATCGGTCCAACAATAGGAATTATGACGTCATCCCAATAAATCCAATAACATTATTAATCAGTCCGATAAAATACTGTATAATGTTTTTGCTACGGTGTCGGTGGATTAGGATGTGTGCGTTTAGTTTCCACTGCTGATTTGCCAGTATGCAAAGTTTTTTACTGTTCTAGAGGCTGTATTTTTCCATCACTGAGTGATTCACCTTACTATATCAATTAGCAATTGTTTGCATTTTACAGTGTTAGTTATAAGTTAGTAAGTTATTGAGAGACCTTTTAGTTGTTAGGCTTGCTGTCCTATAATTACCAGGTTAAGAAAGTTGTTTCATGGGCCAAGACCACAAAAGTCTCCTGTCCTGTTGCACCAAATGTTTTATCTGGTGACAAAGCACAATAGCCGTTTGGTTTATGTTTGTTTTAGTTCAGTGCTCATTGTTCAGGGGAACACATAGTCAATGATATTGACTGATAGTGATTGACTCAAATTATTTGAAAAAATAAATATGGGCACTTTATTTGAAGTCAAAACTGTTCTTGTCTTTGTATAATCTTCATGTCATCATGAAAATAGTGGTAAGGTCAAAGGCAAATCTATGCTGCATCCACCAGTAGTATTTTTTACTTACATGTGCTCAAAAACTCAGGTGAATATACATTTAAAAATTATATATATATGTGTGTGTGTGTGTGTTATCGTATCGGTATCGGCAGTGAGGAGCAGGAAGTTATCGATATTGGTATAGGTTTCAAAAAATGGATATCGTGCACCCCTAGCGCATACAGTATCTAACAAGTCAACAATATCCTCATTATTGTTGTCTATATAAAATAATGAACTACAGATGTTTTTGAATAAATTTTGGGACCGTCTGACATGGATTAATGGATGATTGATTGTGGGAAGGCTAGATATCAAAAGATGGAGTTGTCGGGATTAGTAACTGGCGGTGGACTTCAATGGCGACCTCTACTGGTACTGTACAATATGACAATATCAACTGCCAAACCTACCGACATTTTCTCTAACATCATTATCGCCATTGTTAGACCTGTTCGTTCAATAAGCATTTTGGCCAGCAGATGCTGAACAATGTTCGCCGACTTGCTACATTGATGGCATTCCATATGCCAATCGGCAACTCCACTCTATATTCTCCATTGATTGTTATATTGATGCAAGGGCCCTGATGGAAATTGGCCGACGAGTTGCTCACAGCACACATCGGGTATCTAGTCTTATAAAGATATTAAGCAGCCCAAAATTAACAGGAAGTGACCATATACGACCTCCAAATCAACAGGAAATACAGGGCGGTTCAAAAAGAATGACCCCATTTCAGCTACTGATCTCAAAGTTTGTGAATTTTTTTCTCTGGGGGTTTGTAAAAGATAAAAATCTTTGTTCTGCTATTGCCAATTGCCCTGGAAAACTTAGAACATCGAATAACAACAGCGATCAATTCAGTTGATCCTGGCGTGCTTCATCGTGTTTGGGAATAATTCTCATATCGTATTGATTTTGTTCGTGCTGGAAGGGGTGGCAATATCCAGCACTTGTAACGTGAAATAAAACATGTTAAAACAGTTAGTAAGATACTTGTAGTATAAGTTTTATTTTTTGCTACTTTTCCTTCGTAAAATATTTTAATCATGAAATAGGGTGAGTTTTTTAATCACCCTATACCTGAAATCAACAAGGATGATCTGGAAATGATCCAAAAAACAAAAGGAAGTGTCCAGGAACACAGACTTCACTTTCAGTTAATGGAAAACGGGACGCAGGACCCCTCCATAGGGTGCCTATCTTTAAAAACTATTTATAAAAAAAAAAAAAAAAAAAATTAAAATCTTTTCAAAACCAAAGCGCTAGCGAAAATTACCCGATTATTTGAATGTAAAGTTACACTAATGTGTATGGATACAAAATCCAACATGCCAGCCAGCACAAAACAAAGAGCTTTTTAAGGAGTTTCTATAGATATGAATGTAAAACAGTCTAGATTCTTGGTTAAAAGCAAAGAACCGGGCAGTTATCATACATTTTAGATAAATATTTCAAGCTAAAATTACGCTAATATTTTCCATTCATTCCATTTTTTTTTTCACATTTCAAAGTGCATGCAAGGTGCTATTTTATATACTAATTACTAGAGGCGTGCAAAATTTCCGATTCTTAGATTATTCGCGATTCGGCCGTGGAAGATTCGAGAACGATTCACAAACATCCAAATTCCGATTATTGAATTATACCAGGTAAAGCGGAAATAAAACGCAGTCAGCGCTGTCTTCGGGACGCAATGAGGAACGGACCGAGAGGAAATATCATGTGCAGCTAATGCCGCTAGGTAAAAAGAAAACATTAATACCTGACTGCGGCCGTCAGCCGCTACAAACAGCGCCCAGTTGCTAGTTGCTACAAACATATGGCAACATACGGCTATGGTAGATATCACATATATCTAGACTAGATGTGAAATGTCAGACTTTCCCGCGCTAGTAAACAGGCGCCATCTTAAAGCAGTAGACTTCTCTAGAAGGCTCTGTTGTAGAGAACCCAATTACTTTTTATCTAAAATACGCCTAAATCGGGAAAATCTTGACTTGAATCTATCTTTAAATGATGAAACAGTTTTAAAACTTTCACATGTCGAAAGTAGACGTGAGGGAAATTATGGAATAACGGGCGCAATTTTAACAACTTTAACGGTTAATTCACAGCATTAAATTAATTGAATGTAGTTTAAAGCTGCTGATACAGAATAGGGACTTGAGTATTTTATTTACTTTTTTTAACAGGTAACTTGATACTAAAATAGTAGTTTGTTCCAAAATTGTTCAAAAATCCTCTCAGGCTAAATAAACCAAATACACAAAACATTAAAAATGGGGGGAGGGGGGTATCAATAATCGATTTATAATCAAATCGGAGTCTCTGAATCGTAATCGAATCGTTAGGTGCCCAAAGATTCCCACCTCTACTAATTACCTTGAATCATCAACCTAATGACTCTTGAGACATTCCTGCCTGCCTGTCATGTTTCCACCTAAATCTAAACGCAGCGTGTGTTTGAGTTTATCGACTGGCCCTGTCCCCTACAGGAAGCCGTGGCGCAATGTCTGTAGGTCAGTATTTCTCAAATAGTGGGGCGCGCCCCCCTAGGGGGGGGCGCATGTGACCTCGGGGAACATGCTTTTTTTTTGCCGTACTGGAATAAAGTGTACTTGCACATCCACCCAGTGGGTGGCAGTGGCGCTCTCATTTTCAGAGTGCGCGCTGAGAATGCGCTTTTTTCGTGCCGTTTGCCTTTTAGCTTTGACTTTTAATACAGTGGTGATGGGGAAAGACCACTGTTTACTGTGTCTAAAAAAATTATAGCGGACAGCCAGAAGCCAAATCAATTAAGACGCCACTTAAAGACATTAGACCCCAATCTCATTGATAAGCCGCTTGATTGTTTTTCAGCGAAAACGTGCCGAATATTGCCAACAATTGTCCTGCTTTGTCAGTGTTATATCAGTAAATAAACTAGTGAGCATTGTTCGCATGCTCATTGCAAAATAACTCCACACTATTGCAAAGGAGGTAATACTGTGAGCAGCAAAAATAAAAACTGTCCTTCTGTCCAAGGACACCTTTTTTTTTTTCTTTTATTCAGTTTTGTTTTTTCAGTCAATTTTTTTTGGCATATTGTCCTCATGAGTGAATGTTTCTAATTGATTTTAATTTGTTATTATTTACTGATTTTATTACATTTTATTTTTCTGTATCAAATGGTCAAAAATGTACTGTAACTTGAGTGTATTTTTTACAGTTTGGATGTGACTTTTTTTTTTTTTAATTCAGGCAAATTGATGCGCGTCAAGTCTTCTCTGTTACAAACAAAACAATGTTAATAAAGTTATACTTTATTATAAGTTGATCTATGTTACTTTTTTTCTTCAGAAGAAAAAAAAAGGACACAATGCTAGGCAGATGTGTATTTATAATAGTAATTTTATAGACAAATGATACTATTTACAGTGGCGGCAGAGAGTTTGGGGGGGGCGCGAAACATTTACGTCTTCCTTGGGGGGGGGGGGGGGGGGGGGGCTAACAGAAAATAATTGAGAAGCACTGCTGTAGGTACTGTCTAATCAACTGATAGTGAAATCTATGCCAGGAATTAACCAAAGTCAACAGGAAATCATCAGAAATGACCAAAATTCAATCTGAAGTGACAAGGAATTGCCCCAAAATAAATAGAAAGTCACTTGCTATTGGCCTGAAATCAACAAGAGCAAATATGGAAATTACCTGAGATCAACAAGAAGTAATATGAAATTGCCTCAAAACTTTTAGGAAGTGACCCGAAATCAACCGCCGTGACAGCATTCACTTGCAGTTTCTCCAAAAAATTGCATTCTCTAGTCCTTAACTAACATTCCAGATAAAATAGTATTTTTGCACTCCTACAAAGGCGACACATTTTTAAAGATTCATGTTTTGTGTATCTTTGTAGAAAAAGTCATTAAATTTCAGGGTGAAAGAATGACATTTGAAGTAATTATATTGCTGTCAAATGTCAAAATGGGTCGAACAATAAGCTCTGTAAGGGTGAAAAGGGGGATTTTCTCCAAATGAATCTCTTGGGTCATTGTGTCAAGATGGAGGCTGGCGTAATGGATGTAATCACACAGAGAAGACCCCGCCAGTTGAAATTAGCCGTGGTATTCACCGCGGGACGAACCTTTTAAAACGACAACAGGAGCCGAGTGACTTTTTAACACGATGTCGTGATTGAAGGAGAACTTGAAGAGAAGCGTCGAGGCCGTAATCAATAGTCTTTGTGTATGTCTTGAAAGGCCGGTCTTCAGGTGAACCCCTGTGTCTTCTGGGGCCACTTTGAGGAATCGTTGAATGTAAAAGGCCAACCGGAGTACCAAAAAAAAAAAAAAAAAAAATCATAAAATGGGAGCCCCGCGGATAGCGTGGAGGACGCGGAACAGTTGAGTCGAGCACTTAGTGCACAAAAGGCCCGGCGAGGGGGGAAAAAAAATCGACGTCTTTCTTGGCACTTCACTTCGTCAGGCGCGACTCTGCGGCGTCTGACCTTCAGCCCAATTAGGGAGCGAGAAGGGGGCGGGGACGCAATTACCCCGCGAGCTGACACCCACGCTGCTAACGCTCATCATTATGCACGTTTTTTTTTGTGCGTGTGTCTTTATACATTTCAAATGAGGAACTTTTGCTCCTGTAAAATGTGCCACTGATTGGCTGTCACCGCTCAACCCGATGCTGACTCACTAGCAGGTTTAATATCACGCTGCGCGATGCATATTCATCACCGGCGCACTCCAAAACCATTCAGAGGATGTGATATTTATTTAGAAAAATACATCGCCGCATGCGTTCGCTCACGTGTGAATTACAATGAACGTTCACACCTGCCTTATATAATATTCCATTGTAAATTGCATCATGTAATGAAAATTTACAGGTCAGTAATACTGTATGTAGGTCCAATACACGAGGAGAATAATACAGCAGCGAAAATATATGCAACTTATTACAGCATACACCGACCGCACAATGATAGCATGTTACGAGTGGACAAAAGTATATTAAAAAAATTCTCTTTGGATTATACTTTAACATAAATAATTCAAATACTTTGTTGGTAAAGCTTAAGATTTGTTTAAAGTGTGAAAATGAGATTAGGAATGCTAGCAAAGATGCTAAAGGTAGCAGGGGTTGTTCACTTGTCTCATGCTTCTTTTTCAGGCTTTGTGTAGCCTTGGAAAAGGAACAAGATTATTTTTTTTCAACTTTTAAAAGAGTGACGTCAGCATGAAAAAGAAGTACGCAACGATTTAGTGAAAAAGCTGCAAAAAAGTCTGAAAAGGAAGAACATAACAAAAGAATGTGAAAACAAAGATTGGATTGAAGCCTGAAAAAACAATACCAACTGATCATTGGATACACCGTGACAGTAGCACGATACAAAAAGTCTGAAAAAGAAGCACAGAGCAAGAGAAAGGCACATTGTCTTACATAAAATGGGGAAAATGAAGTGCAGCACGAAAGAAATGAGCCAAGCGTGCGCCACAAACTCTTGAAATGTCTGAAAATGAAGCACAGAGTGGGCAGCAGCACTGAAAACACAAATGCTTGACAGGAGCAGAGGAAACGGAAGAGTTACAAATCTCTAAAAAAAAAAGAAGCATGGAGGTCCAGAGAAAAATGATTTTTCTTCTCTGGACTTCCATAGGAAGAAATTAGGAAAGTCATGATACATATAAACAACAAAAAAGTTTTAAAAAATGATAAGCACTGAAAGTGTGAAAGCAATTCGAAACACAAAAAAACTGAAAACGAAGGTCAGAGTGAATGAAGTAAACGATTTTAAAGCAGATTAGTGGCAAAATGTTGACACTGACTCGGTCTTGTTTCTTTGTTGTCAAACCTTGTATTCTGGCATTCAGAAAACGGTGTCCTCCCTAGCTCCGCCGTACCATGGAGACAATCTGGCCCAAGGAGACCTGGCAACCGCAGATGGCTTCTCACTTCCGCACGACTCAAGCGAGCTAAGTGAGCCGGCCGAGGATCCCTCGCCCTCGTAAGCGTACGTCATAAGGCGGTCAAAGGGTGGCGCGTACGGGTCCTCATCCGCCTCCTCTAGTCGGTCCAGGATGAACTGCCTGAAGACGTCGTCCTCGGGCCCTACCAGGTGAGACTCTCGTAGAGACATGCGGATGCTGGCCCGGACCTCCTCCCGGGCGAGCTTCCTCTCACGCCTCCTCGGGTGTGGGCGAAGCGGGACCGGCGCGGCGAGGTTTCTGTTCAGTTCTTGACCCGCGTCGGCGTAGTACAGCACCTTCTGCGAAACAGTGTCGGGCAGCTCCAGCTTGACGGCTTTCTTGCGGGCCTCGTTTTGCTTGCGCCGGCGCCGCCACAGCAGCAGCATGAGAATCGTCGAGACTGTGGACAAAGCACGATGTTATTACTTGTAGACATGAGTGACCAAATAAAATGTGAGCCACACCACCAGAGTGTCAAAATCAGTGTTGTTTTCGTCAACGACGACTATAATGAAAATATTTCGTCGATGAACAATTTTTTTTACGACAATGACGACAATGAACTTAATACGTTTATTGGGAGACTAAAACATAATGACACGAATGCCAGTTTTCGTCTGACGAGACGAGAACGAGCCAAAAATGTGCCATAGTTTTTGTCACATGTTCACAATGTGTGTCTGGTTATGTGCTTTCCCCCCCTCCCAATTAACCCGCTACTGTCCTCTCCAGTCTTCCCATTGCCTGTTTTGAGATACACACGCTAAGATTAGTCTTTTATTCTTGGCAAGAAGAGAGAATATGCAATGTTACTTTAGCCTTTAAAGGTTTGTACTTAGTGATCATCACACACTAAATGTAACTTGTAGCATTAGCATAGCATTCACGTTCGCGTTGGCATTAGGCTATTGCTAACGGCGAGCGTCCTCTTATTCTATGCTGAATGATCATCACACACTAAATGTAACTCGTAGCGTTAGCATAGCATTCACGTTCGCGTTAGCATCAGGCTATTGCTAACTGCGAGCGTCCTCTTACTTTTAGACAATTTTATTATTTTTTTAACATACAGTTTGTGGCGTCCTGGTGGATATATATATATTTTTTTCATTTTACAGACGAACTTTTTTTTAATTAAACGACTAAAACTACACGAAATTACTCTTGAGTTTTCGTCAATAAAAATTAGACGAAGACAAACACATTTTGGGATGACTAAAATATGACTAAGACTAATAAGTATTGTCGTCCAAAAGACTAAGACGAAAATTAAAAGGGCTGCCAAAAACAACACTGGTCAAAATAAAGATATGTTACAGCTTTATGGTTGAACTCCCACCTCAGAAACTTTCACGTCAAGGTTAGAGAGCAGATGTTAGACCGCCATTCCCAGTGTGGCTGTGTGGTGGTGCCAATTTAACATAACTGATCAAAATTAGCCACGCTAGCTGGCCTAATTTTTGGCTGTATTCTCACATTTGAGGAATAATGTGATTACTTTCCCAATTCTAATCGGATTTCCAATATCTTTGCATTTTTGGGAAGTTCGTCCATAGCTTATTAACAACGATTAAAAAAAAATTTTTTTTTTTTTAATTCTTGAATTAAGAGTCTAATTTTGATGGAATGGCTCAAAAATAAATATTAGCATGAGTTTTGTTTTTAGCATGTTATGGGTGAGCGAAAACACCAAGTAAGGCTTTTATACACTGTAAGAAATAGCAAAACAATGTCTTATTAGTAATGTTTTTTTCCACTACTCTATGACATTTCGGCACAAAATTGAGACCTTGTCCACACATAGCAGGGTATCTCATTAAAGAAAGATATTTTCCAACTATTTGGCCAATCATCCACACACAAATGCAGCATTGTTTTAAAACCCTAAGACCAAAAGTTAAGATGGTAAAGAAAAACCATGCTACATGTGGTCTGTCCCAAAACTTTTGTCCCTATAAGATAAGCGCCCAAGCTAAACCGTTGTACCAAACAGTGTTACAATGATGCAGCAGCATTTGTTTTTCCTCTTTTTTTCCTGCTTCTCATCTGTCAAGGGTGTTAGCATAGCGGGCATCGCCATTAATCTTTCATAGCGTGGGCGCGGGGACCACACCAAGCAGCAGAGGTCATAATGAAGCTCTTCACTATGCCGGAGACATCAGCGTCCCGGGTTGATGGCCCTCGGCTGCCGGCACATCACCGGCAGCTCCAGAGCGTGTTGGACTTGTAACTCACAATCAAAGGGAGCGGCTGTTAATGGAACATTCCCGCTGTTAGGATGCGTGTTTGCGTACTTGCCACAGTGACTGAAGGCGGGGGGGCTGGAGTTCAGCGGATCTGCTAGAGGGGGGAGAAATGAACAAATCCAGACTTCTTGACGGAACCCTGAATTTACGATGTCTACCACAAACTAACATACAAGACGCATAGGCAAGACCATTTTAGCATTGCAACATTACAGGTTGACGGGACACGGGGCTCAGGCTGATCCGTAGGGGGCCTATTTTCCAAAACTTAAAGTTCAAATATTTTCAAAACCATCGGCCACTACCGGCCTAAAACCAAGACAGGCACCTCCCTTAGGCATCTATGAGTCTCCATGAGCAGTAACATAAAAAAAATCAAAGTCGTTGCCTAATAAAATCCCGATTATTTTTTTATACAAGTACAACAAAACTTAAAATGGGTATAAAATTCTCAAATTTTACGCTAGATGCACAAAAAACACCAAATGCAGAGATAATCATCTATATTTTCAGGATCAATAGCAATACTTAACATATAAGTTTTTGCCCAAAATAGCAACTCCATTTTCTTTAATTTAGTGCAAGTTTTCAACAGCTAATAAATCACTCAATTTTCACATCAGAAACTTAATACTTCAGGAAAGCATGCAGAATCCTCTTAATTTTACTGAACAAAAGCAAAATTTTCATTTTTCTATATAAAATCACAACTTATTTAGGTTGAATTCCGCTAATGTGTAGAGCAGGGGTGCCCAAGTCCGGTGCTCGAGAGCCCCTATCCAACTTGTTTTCCATGTCTCCCTCCTTGAACACACCTGAATCAAATGATCAGCTCATCAGCAAGCCCTGCAGCAGCCTGATAATGATCCTGATTATTTGAGTCAGGTGTGTTGGAGGAGGGAGAAATGGAAAACAAGCTTGATAGGGGCTCTCAAGGACTGGACTTGAGCACCCCTGGTGTAGAGATACAAAAACCAACATGGCGGCCGTCACAAAACAAAGAATTATTGTAAATAAATGCTTAAATCATGGAATTTCTGTAGATATGAATGTAAAACAGTCTAGATTTTCTGTTAAAAGCAAAAAACGGTCGGTTATCAGTCATTTTACGTAAATATTTCAAGCAAAAGTTACGGTATTATGTAATCCAACATGGCGGCCATCACGAAACAAAGAGCTTTTGAAGTTGAAAATTCATGCAAATAAATGCTTAAATCGCGGAATTTCTATGGATATGAACGTAAAACAGTCTAGGTTCTTGGTTAAAAGCAAAAAAAAGGCAGTTGTCATTCATTTTACGTAAATATTTCAAGCCAAAGTTAGCCTATCCATTGATTTTTTTCCACAAAGTTTCAAAGTGCAAGGTGCTATTTAATATAATTATTACCTTGAATCCTCGACCAAATCACTCTTGAGACACTCCTGTCAGCTTGTATGCAGTAAAACATTCGTCCTATTTCTACTTAAATCCGGCGTTAGAACGCAGAGTGTGTTTGAGTTGATCACAGTTAAAGCCAACTCAACGTTCTGCCTGGGTCGGCCCCATTCGGGAAGACGCGCCGCAATGTCTGTGGCAGCTGTCTTGTCAACAAAGGGCTTAGGTTTGCATAGGGACGGTAGGAACATAACACTACCAACTTTTCAGGATGCTCAAATTGTCCCCACCAACTTTTAAGCAACCTTATTTGCATTGTACAATGAGCTCAGCTATGAAGGTAATTTAGATTGTCTTCCCATGTGTTGTTAGGATAGAATTGACCCTATACCATTATTAAGTGAATTACTTTTATTATGTTCAGACTTATATTTACCCCTTTTCACTTGCCATTTAGTAGTGCCGGTCCGTTTTTTTCCCCCTCAAACGCACGCTTGATTGGCTGATGATTAGAACCCTTACATTCACATAATCACGACAGAAATGCATGTCAATATGCCGCCTCCTCCACCCCCTTTGAACAGGAGGGATATTGGAAGGTTTTTTTTGTTTTGTTTTTTTAATTCCGGCCAGCAGCAGCCAGTGTAAGTAATATAAAAAAAATGTCAATGTTGTACAGGTGGGGAACACACCACTAATTTTGCTACTGAAAGTCCAACCAGCATCAGAGTGTAACTTTAAACTGTGTGAACTGGCTAACCTATAAAACTTGAGTAGAAAGCTGCTTAGAGATGTGTTTTCCTGTATGTTTTCTACTGTGAATGTTAATTCAACTCTGCATTTGGTGCATTTATTCATTAATTAAAATGTATTTATTTTCTACATCATTTAAAAAAAAAATATTTGCTGCAAATGCACATTTTAACCCCCCCCCCCCCCCCCAAAAAAAAAAAACTTCAAAAGCACCACACTCTAAATTTCCTTTATATGAAGTAAGCATTTTGAAAAATTTGACTTTTTTTCATTTTTATGTAAGAACCAGCCATTTTTGAGAAATGTACCAAATCTGTTTGGTCTTATTAATGTCCCGTACCCAGCAAAAAGTGTACATGCAGGTTATACTGTTATAGCGTCCCTACCAATTTTGAGACCAAACCTAAGCCCTTGTTGTCAACTGATGGTGGATTCTATGGTAGCATATCATACATATGCGACATGACTAGCGGTAGCATTACAAAGTAGTCATAGCAGTCATGTTAGATGGAGAACTCCTAAAAATTCTGATCCTTGAGTTCAAATTAGTAATCAGACACTGTGGTTGTATTTGTTGCCACCGCTTAACATCTCATTAGCCAAATGCTTTCCAGCCCCTGAGAAACAATCAATTCGCAAAGTTCACCTCGGAACGAAAACATAAGCAGCGACTTTGTCGAGGAATGAG
Organism: Corythoichthys intestinalis; assembly: GCF_030265065.1. Classification (NCBI taxonomy): domain Eukaryota; kingdom Metazoa; phylum Chordata; class Actinopteri; order Syngnathiformes; family Syngnathidae; genus Corythoichthys; species Corythoichthys intestinalis. The sequence continues at coordinate 14,303,141 of NC_080414.1, read as the reverse complement.
CAACGAGTCATGAGATATCAACTGAGGTGGGTCCTCTATCAGGACTTTGTCAAATAGGGCTCACGTTGGAGGCGCGGGGAACTAATTTGGCGTGTCTGTGGAGTTTTTCAAGCTTTTAACTGGGTTACTGCAGAATCAGAATCTCTTTATTGTCATTGTACTGATACGACGAAATTAAACAGGTGAAATTTAAGGCTTTTTTTTACGTCCAATTAGGACTGAATTTAATGCCAAATCCCCCAAAAAATTATGCATTTGCATTCACATAAGACAGTAAAATGTGAAATTTAAGGAAAAAAGACCAACAGGTTGAAATTCAATGCCTTTTTAAGGCATTTAAAAAGTTGTTTCATAAATTTAATACTGTGTAAAAAGGAGTGCATCTTGACTTTTGTGTCAGCGCAAATCTGCACATGACACTACTGTGATACACCACATTCCATTATTCCTACATTATTTAAGATTTGAATAAGTTTCCTTAAAAAAATGTGTTTCTTTTTTTCATCGTATGTTTCTTGTAATGTTGCTGCTGCTTAAACAGGTCTCGCCAAGTAATGTTTTTAACTAAAATTTGTGTAAATTTTAAAAATTCAACAAGAGGGTCAGGTTTTGGTTTCCTGGAAATTCAGAAAAAAATGAAGTAGGAGACATCAAGAAGACATTGCTAAATACAATGAAAAATTTAATAACAATGTGAAGGTGACTGCTCATTGGCTACGAATGGATCTTATTGCACAACATTCACAGACTTCGACCTGTGCGGGACACTAAAATACAGCCCCTATGCTTCTTTTTCAGGCTGTTTCATAAAAGTAATGACAAACTCTCACTCTCTACTTTTTTTTCAAGCTTTTGCACTCACAGTTTGCGCTATGGATTGTTGCCCGCTCACCTGTGGCCAAAACCAGGCACACCAGCAGTGCCACAAAAGTCTGCAGGCTGACCCCCATGGACAGGGCCAGGGCTTCCACTCCTCCGGAGGGACAGTGCCCGGCGGGCTGGCAGCTGCACACACTAATGGTGAGAGTTGCGGTACTGGACAACGCCGGCGAGCCGCTGTCCATCACTACCACGGGGAGGAAGTAGCGTATCCTGTCCTTGCGGGTGAAAGTGCTCCTGCGTGCCACCACGCCCGCCGTGTTGTCTGGAAGGAGAAGGACACTTTTCAGTCGACGTGCTTAAAAAAAACATGTGAGTGCTGATATTTTTAGTGAAGAAAAATAAGCTGCATGAGTGAATATGGAACACATTTCAAAGCCGAGTGTGAAAATTAAATATTCAGCATGTGTAAAAGCAGATTTGGAATATCTGTTTCAATACTTGCTGGAGCTTTCAGAATGGAACATGGCAGGAAATGGACGAGAGATTGAGCACAGGCATTCATTTCATGCACAGCTCAAGCTCCTTCCTTTTTACAAACAACAACATTCACTTTTGCGAGACGTTTTTGCTGGTCAACATTCAGTAGATGGATGCTTAACTCATTCACTGCCACTGATGGCAATAGACGTAATGCTACATCATGTAGCATATATATTCAATTATGATTCTTTTGTATTTTGTATCTTTATTCCCAGTTTTTTTTCTTACTACTACCATAGTACTTTCAACATGACAGTCTTACTGAACAGTAACTCATTGGCTGCCAATGAGAGTGATACACGTCAAATACATTTGGACTAAGAGGGCTAGCAGTGTCATTAGAGCTAAAGATGTGTTTTTGTATCTTTTAAATTTTTCACTCAGAGGCGTTTGAAGAATGTGTGAGGCCGCTCTACCGTGAGTTACAAATTTGAAGACTAGCTGAACTCATTACCTACCATTGACGGCGATAGACGTTCAATAAAATTAGACTAAAATAGCTACTAAAGACAGATTTTTATGTCTTTTCACTTTGTGTAAGAATGCCTATTCATCTACTGCAGGGGTGTCCAAACTTTTTGCAAAGGGGGCCAGATTTGGTGTGGTAAAAATGAGGGGGGCCGACCTCAGCTGACGTCCTTTACGGAGAACAATATATTTAAGCAAATTTTAGCAAGCCATTGTGTGTGTCACATTTTCTTTTTTTTAATCAATAATTTCAACAATCTCGCAACTTTTGTACAACCTTTGTAGCATTCTCTTTCGCCTCTCGGGCTCTTGCGAAATACTTCTGCCGTGAAATTAAACTAGCTTCAAGTTGCTTCAATTTCTCACTACGTATCTTCTCTGTAATCTTGTCGTACATGTCAGCGTGTCTTGTTTGGTAATATCGCCTGACATTGAACTTTTTAAAAACAGCTACTGTCTCTTAGCAAATGAGGCAGACACAGTTGTTGCGTATTTTAGTGAAGAAATAGTCCAATTTCCACCTATCCTTGAAGCGTCCTCCGTCGTAGTCAACTTTCTTTTGTTGTTTGTCACCATTTTAGAAAATTGGGGTAATGTTGCTTAGAGTGCTGCTGCCTTTTAGTGGGTAAATGAGGAGCAGCGTTTAGTGTGTAAGCTACTTCATATGCTGGTAGCAGTACTACTGACCAATTTATAAGTCTGTGTGCGGGCCAGACGTTATTTGATTTTATGACAGAGGCTGGGGGCGGGATGAAATTTGACTACGGGCCGCATTTGGCCCCCGGGCCGGACTTTGGACATGTCTGATCTACTGTATGCTCTACCCCATTTTGACTTGCATGACTACATTGTAGCACTAATTGTAGTCAAGTAGCATGTACTGTATTAGTGCTGCAAAGATTAATCACTTAACGCGAGTAAATCGATTAGAAAAAAACATTTGAATTAAATCTTGCTGCTTCGAATATTCGTTTAATTAAAGTGGCGTTGTAATGGTATGTTTTGCAAGTGTTTGCATTTAGTTTAATTGATTTAGGGTGGATACACTACACTCTAGTTGCAGCAGAGAATATTATATAACTCATTTCACATGGCTGAATCCAGCTGCTCCCTGTTAAGCTAAGTTTTTGTTTGACCTAATGGTTTTTTAACGCATTCATAATTTAGTTTAGAGGCATATCTAGCCGTTTTTTGTGGAAATATGTGTTTGACGCATTTGTTAAGAGCACTGCAAAAAAAAAAAAAAAAAAAAAGAAGAAAATTAAAGATTTTATTTTATAGCATTTAAGCTAGCAGATTTTTGCTATATAAGTTAGCCAATTGGTCTTTTGTTGTACTTAGATCCACATTTATTTATTTTCTATACCGTTTGAAGCTCAGCTCAGCTATTTTTAATTTTTTATGTTCCTTTTCTGCTTACTCTATTATTCAAACTATTTTATCGATTAATCGACTACTAAAATAATCGATCACTGCGGCCCAATACCCTATATTCAATTATGATTCTTTTGTATCTTTATTCCCCATTATTCTTTCTATTACCATAATTTTCGCACTATAAGGCACACCTGACTATAAGCCGCTACCCACCAAATTTGGCACGAAAACTGCATTTGTTAATGGATAAGCCGCACTGGACTAGAAGCTGTCTCACTGTATTATGGAATATTTACACCAAAAGACATTAACCGGCAACACTATTTGACAGCGGCATCATATGACTGTCATAAGACCAAATGAGCCACCATGAAGCTTTGAACCAATTGGCTGCAAAGCTTTAATGCTTCAAGAAGCATTATTTGGCCATCACAGCCCCCTTGGGGGAGACAGTCAACCTCTGCTGCCACCTGCTGTCAACATTGTTGTTGTCTAACATGCCTCGTAGCATGCATTGCAGCGCTACAGATGTAAATAACAATTAAAATTCATGTTCTATAGTAAATATTTCTTAAGTTACTGTTCCGGTTGTTTCATTTATTGCTAGTTATGGTATTTGGTAATACTTTATTTGACAGTGTTGCCATAAGACTGTCATTAGACAATCATAAGTATGCCTTGACACCGTCATGAGCATTAATGAATGCTTATAACAGACGTAATCTAGTGTTATCCAGCAAATTATCTCACTTTTGAATGGATGTACAGTAAAAGCTGGACATAAATGGAGTTAGTGACATAATTTGCCGGATGACACCTAATGACAAATGCATTCAGTAATGCCTATGATAGTGTCATGCCATAATTATGACAGTTTTATGACAGTCTTATGAAGCCGCTGTCAAATGAAGTGTTACCTAGTAACTCAAATAAATCAACAAATAAGCCGCACTGGAGTATAAACCGCAGGATTGAAAATGAAGGAAAAAAGTAGCGGCTTATAGTCCGAAAATTACGGTAATACTTTTTACTCTACAGTGAAACTGAATATTCACTCATTGGCTGCCATTGACAGTGGTAGACATCCAATCCATTTTGACTGGGAGAAGCGAATGAACGAATGGCATGACTGTCAATGGCAGCCAATGATTTCACCAAAAAAAATTTTAATGAGTGAATAATTTTCACAAAACAGCTATACATAAAAAATACTGAATTCATTTTGTAAGTAAGAGAACTATGGCAGTGTTTTACTGCAACCTTGCAAAAATTACCACACATGTTTGAAATCCTACCAACACAATATGTGCAGATTTGTCAGAAAAGTCAAGTCCCAGGCACCTTGGTTATCCCGAATGGTGAAGTTCGGATTGATGTTCTTGTCTGGGACCATGGAGAAATAGAAGTGGTGACCCTCGGAAGGCTCGTCTGGATCGGTTGCGCTGAGCAGCTGAATGAGCTGCGACCCACAGACACATAGAAAAGACATGCAGGCGCTGTGAGAGTCGAGGAACGGCAACATGGCTCAAGAAATCTTGGAGGGCCATGCATCATAACAACCGAATGGAACTGGACAGCAGTGTTGTGTAGGATGCCAGTGCCCGGGGCGAGTCAGACAACACAACATGACACAGTTTTGCTAACGACAGCTACTGACTATGCCAATATGTGGGAAATGTTATACCACAGAAAATAATCAACATTTGTACACGTCACTCATAGGCTGCTATGTCATCGTTTGAACCCAACGTTCAATTCCATGCAAGTTTCCATAATAAACCGAAGTAAAGAAATGCAGCTGGCTGTAAATCTTGTGTTGAGTGTATCGGCCCATACCTCACCCGCCTGCGTCCCCTCGCAGATATACGGCTGGTAACGGCTGGCCAGCTGCGGCGCGTTGTCGTTTATGTCCAACACCTTGATGGACGCCACCACAGAGGAGGATAAACGCTTCTGCGCTGAGAGAGGAGGAGCGAGGAGAGGTTATCGTAAAGGCTTTACGTCGCACATAACACTCCAGATGGATAAACATCAGACTGGGAAGACTTACTGGTTTCTTTAGCGACGATCGTCAAGTTGTGCCAGGCGGACGTTTCTCGGTCTAGAGATTTGGCGATGGTAACGGTTCCATTGGTTGGGTCGATTCGGAAAGCGTTTGCGGCATCGCTACGTTTGTCAAAGGAGTATCTGGTGGAGTGAACACACATGGCTTTTAAAGCATGTCCTCAACTGAAACAGGCATGAAAATGGGTCAGGGGTTAAAAAGGTGAGAAAGGTGTGGAGGAAATATGTTCCGGCGTTCTGCACAAAATGTCCGCAGTCGGCAAAACGTCCTACATGTGGTGAATTTGACCATTTTAATTTTTCACATAAGGCTTAATATTCGAGTTAACGGGGGTTTAATTAGTTGAAGGAGTTGATTTCAACCACCGTTGACTCGCGCTAGCTTAGCCACTCCGGAGCCCTGAAACTAACAAATAACTGACAAACTGCACAGAATTTGTTAAAATCATTTCCAATGACTAATTAAACCCCGGCTAACTCAAAGATTAAGCCTAATGTAAAAAATTCTGAACTTCCCCTTTAAAATAAAGACCATTGAATATGGCCCTTAAAATGTTGTCTATACAAGTTTTAGAGCAATAAAACAAACAAAACAAATGAATAAAATGAACAGGAATCCTTCAAAGTATTTCATAATGGGTCCAAATTATTTTTCGAACAGATCATGTGACTATGGAACCTTAGAGACAGCCGTTTGCATTGCTTAGCCAAAACTACAGCTGAGGAGGCAAGATGGATATTTAGAATTTCTTTAAACCTAAGCTTTCAAAACCCTCAACAACAACTGAGCTTGAACCGAGGATTGAGCACGAGCAGTATCAAAAAGTCCTGGCTGTCGTGTTACCTGTTGTGCTGTAATTCCAAGTGGTGCTTGAATTGGATGCTTATAGCGGTGGACAGTCTTTTTGAGCCAGCGCAGTTTGCAGCGCACGGGGATATTTTTGTTATCTTTACTGGACAAAAATGTGAAGTAATGGCTGTGTTTCCAGTGTGCAAATGCAGCCGTTTGTAGTATATCTCCTGCCTATTTCATTGCATCCTGGTGAGGTAGCAAGGCTATGTTGTTTTGGCCGCAAACTCCCAGCGCTCACGCATCATGGTAATACACGAGACCCTTTTTGTTCCATCCCCGATTAAAAAATGTGACATGTGATGTCACTCCCATGACTACAGTATTCTTCATTCTACACACATTATGGGGCAATAACAAAATAGTAACGCACAGGCATCAAGGAAAGTAATTTTACTCAGATTACTGATTTAGAAAAATGAACGCGTTAGATTGTTCTTTACTGAAAGAAAGTAATCAGATTAGTTACGCATTACGATACCGCCTTATTGACAACACTGCTTTTATATTACCGTTAAATACACAAGCTTGACCTACCTTAACGGGAGCTATTTTTTCACCGGACGCTCCGGCAGTGTTCAACGCAAGCTGCAACGAACGGCAGTAACTTTGTCATACCACAAAATATGAAAACGAAAACCATTACTCACTAAATTCAATATGCTGGCAAATGCATTCATCTAAAAACAATTGGGAGTGATACTTTACCTCCTCCAGCGAATGTGAATTTGTGCTTAGTACAAGATCATCTCTCGCAATTAGCGATCTTTGACGCTCTTTTTTTTTTTTTTTTTTTTCCCTCCCCGCATACAAACTTGTTTCTCTCTCAGCGGCTGTGATTAACCTCAATGAAGTTGCTGTCATAGCTAAGCCTTGCCTATCATTCGTCTTTGTAAGTTTTTAGTAACTTTGTGTATTGAATTTGAAAGGAAAATGTGTGTTTTGTTTTTGACGAACTTTTTCATGAAGCTAAACTGTTGAAGCTACTCACATGTGGAAAAATACGAGTGTACAACGTTTTAAATGTATTCATTTGGTATATTTCAGTTACCACGATTTGAGAGATCAATAAATTGAAGAATTTACGCCTTGCGTTTGGAGTGCTTGTTTTTGGGTTTGCTGGAATAGCGTCACTGACACACGCAGCATCAAACAGGGGAAGGGGTAAGCGCTTCTGCGCCAAGCTAATTCTGGCTGCATTTTCGACACATGAAAAATAACGAATACGTACTACTGTATGACGGAAAATTTGAGTGGTTTTGTAACCGCGACGTTTTCATAGCACGGTAATCCGTGAAGGTAACTGGCACATGCCTACAAACGACCCCCCACCCCTTAAAATTTTTTCTCCTCGGATCTACACGATTCACGTAGGTCATCCTTTTTGACTTCAAAACGGCGAATTTCGCCGAAAGGTGAGAGATTTTCATGCCTGTGAAAACTTTGGGAAGAATTTGAAATGGCGAGAAAAGTCCAATTCAGTAAATAAACGATACAAAAGTCACTATGCCGTACACGTATTTGTATCTTCTTTTAAAGTATTATTTGGACAGGAATAAGACCATTTGACAGCTTGGGCTTCGCAGTTTTTGTAAGCATTTCCTTCCCTTGCTGGCTCCCAGATTGACATTCGAGCTGCGTTGCAAAATTGCAGCCTAGCAAAAAGTTTTTCTGTCCCTGACTGCAGTTCAGTGCCAGATTAGGCAGCTTAATGGCTGTCAAACTGGCGTAACAATTAATGTATTTTTGCTGTAGTCCATCCATGTTAAGTTTCTTGAAACTGGACCTATTCTCAAAGAGGCACTAATGAACACACTGAACTCCTAGCACAGCCGTCCAAAAAAAAAAAAAAAAAAAAAAAAAAAAAACAGTATCTGCTGATGCTTTTAAGAGCGATCAACCTGAAGTCGGTACACAAAAGTAAGTACTATACGTTGGACCATTGTGAGATACTTCAAACCAACAAATAAGGAAATGCCTAGTCCTTATAAAAAAATTAGCATATTGTGATCAAGTTTATCATTTTCTGTAATGTACTGATAAACATTAGACTTTCATATATTTTAGATTCATTACACACAATTGAAGTAGTTCAAACCTTTTATTGTTTTAATATTGATGATTTTGGCATAAAAGTCAAGAAAAAAACTAAAATCCCTATCCCAAAAAATTAACATATTTAATCCGACCAATACAAAAAAGTGTTCTTTAATACAAAAAAAAAGTCAACCTTCAATTAATTATATCAGCTATGCACTCAATACTTGGTCGGGAATCCCTTTGCAGAAATGACTGCTTCCATGCAGCGTGGCATGGAGGAAATCAGCCTGTGGCACTGCTGAGGTGTTATGGAGGCCCAGGATGCTTTGATAGTGGCCTTAAGCTCATCCATAGTTTTGGGTCTGATTTCTCTCAACTTCCTCTTCACAATATCCCACAGATTCTCTATGGGGTTCAGGTCAGGAGAGTTGGCAGGCCAATTGAGCACAGTAATGCCATGGTCAATAAACCATTTACCAGTGGTTTTGGCACTGTGAGCAGGTGCCAGGTCGTGCTGAAAAATGAAATCTTCATCTCCATAAAGCTTTTCAGCAGATGGAAGCATGAAGTGCTCCAAAATCTCCTGATAGCTAGCTGCATTGACCCTGCCCTTGATAAAACACAGTAGACCAACACCAGCAGCTGACATGGCACCCCAGACCATCACTGACTGTGGGTACTTGACTCTGGACTTATTGGCATTTCCTTCTCCCCAGTCTTCCTCCAAACTCTGGCACTTTGATTTCCGAATGACATGCAAAATTTGCTTTCATCTGAAAAAAGTACTTTGGACCACTGAGCAACAGTCCAGTGCTGCTTTTCTGTAGCCCAGGTCAGGCGCTGTTTCAGGTTCAAAAGTGGCTTGACCTGGGGAATGCGGCACCTGTAGCCCATTTCCAGCACACGCCTGTGCACAGTGGCTCTGGATGTTTCTACTCGGTCCACTGTTTCTGCAGGTCCCCCAAGTTCTGGAATCGGCCGTTCTCCACAATCTTTCTCAGGGTTCGGTCACCTCTTCTGGTTGTGCAGCGTTTCCTGCCACACTTTTTCCTTCCCTCAGACTTCCCACTGAGGTGCCTTGATACAGCACTCTGGGAACAGCCTATTCGCTCAGAAATTTCTTTCTATGTCTGAGGGGCCGTTTACATGGTGACTCTCCGAGAATACGAAAAATGTCAAATTTGCATTTGCGTCTCCATTTGAACAATGTCACGATTCCACATGAAAACGATGTAGTATTCATGCCAGGCCCTAGGGGGCAGTGCAGATTTACTTGGCGAGAGAATGATGCACTTTGACCCCACCAAGCTCCCTCAGCCCGGAAAAAAAATATGCCCGCCCACTCGAAGCAATGTAATTTTTCTTTTGCTCAAAAAGGCACAAAAATTGAAACGTTCAACATATTTAATTTAAAAATATTATTAAAACAGTAAATTAAAGCCGACATTCCGCCATATTTGCTGTTTTTAATGTTTAGTTGCACTGCTGCGCACGCCCAATGTGACGTGTACGAGTGCTGATGTTAACGATGCGGTCTCGCGCTGCAGGAGCCTTTGATATGCATGCCGAGGAAGCCCCCTCAACCCCCCGCAATCGGATTCTTCCACTTTGGAGGCAGGATTCAGAATTTTTCGTCTTCGCCGACACCATATGCACGCGAGGCGAGTCCGCAACTCAGTCATTGCGTCTTTGTGTCGCAGAGTCTTCATGTAAACTGCCCCTTAGCCTCTTGCTTGAGGGTGTCAATGATGGCCTTCTGGACAGCAGTCAGGTCGGCAGTCTTACCCATGATTGCGGTTTTGAGTAATGAACCAGGCTGGGAGTTCTTAAAAGCCTCAGGAATGTTTCGCAGTTGTTTTGAGTTAATTTGTTCATTCAGATCATTAGGTTAGTAGCTTCTTTAGAGTACCTTATCATGATATGCAAATTTTTTGAGATAGGAATTTTTGGTTTTTCTTGACTTTTTTGCCAAAATCCTCAATATTTAAACAATAAAAGACTTGAACTACTTTAGTTGTGTGTAATGAATCTAAAATATTTGAAAGTCTAATGTTTATCAGTACATTACAGAAATAATGAACTTTATCACAATATGCTAATTTTTTTAGAAGGACTAGTACATAGTGACTTTGTGTGTCCCAATACTTTTGGCATACATGAGAAAAGACACAACTCTGAAACATGTCTTTGTGTCTAACAAATAGACCCATAAAACATCCCAGCACAAGACAATGGAGGCCTCCGTATCAGTCCGAACAAGCAAGTTGACATCACGGTGCAGTAGCAGTACAATCATCTATTATGTGTTATGGAGTGGAATTAACCGTACGGTCAGTAATGAATCACATCAGGCTCGCCAATTTTGTCCCTAACAATGCGGAAAACAAGAGCAAACTTCATCATTTTTAGTGCAACTTTGCAAAGCCCTAAAATGTCAGCCTGGATGTATTCATCAAGACGAAGGCATCACCAAAGGGACACTAATCGACGGCGGGCGCCGGATGATGTGCGGCACCTGCCACTGGCAAGCTCGCCTCCGACGGACTCCAGGCACAAAACGTGCCTTCCTTGCAAATGACATCAAATCTCAATTCTGCGCGCCGTCTCGCAGGGCGCTTTATTACATTCCCACGTCCTGGCCAACGTTGCTTTGTGATAATACGGCAATAGATAGGAGACGCCTGTGAGGTATGAAGAAAAAAAAAAATCATGATGATTTATTCAGCGGGGCTCATTCCCGACTAAACTAATATGAGATAAATGTGACCGCGTGCGGGTGGGATGCAGAGATCAAGGGTAAAAAAAGATGCAACCAGGAAGTAACACCATTGGAAATTGAATCATTTTTCACCATGTGGAGGAAAATCTGGGTATCAACTATTGTTTACAGTTTCAATTGGTATTCAAAAATCAAATGACTGAAAAGTGATTATCATTTTGTTGTTGTTTTTTAATCTACCACAGTTATTAAAGTTATAAAAAATTACCTGACAGATTCATCAGCCTCGTCGGTGTCGCGGGCGCTGACAGTACCAACCGCAGTTCCTGGTGAAGCGTTCTCCGCCACTTTCCATTCGTAGACAGTCGAAATAAAGACGGGCGCCTCGTCTACATCGTCCACCACGATTTTTAGCGTAGTTTGGTCCGAGAACTCTTCCACAGTCAGGAAGCGGGGATCCACTACCTCGTTAGTGGCTTCCGCCGCCATGACATAGCGTCGCTTGGTCTCGTAGTTCAATGGCTATAGTTTTTTATAAGGTTAACCGTCAATCTCAAGGAAGATGGTTACACGTCGCTTAACCACATCACCTTAGCAAGCAGGATGACTCCCTCCTGGGTCAGCGGGTCAGTCTGAATGGTGAACGTGGCATTCTCTTCCAGGTCCACCTGCAGGTTGTAGTTCATCCTGGCATTTACGCCAATGTCAGCGTCCTCTGCCTTGATCTTACCCACTGTCGTGCCTACCAGTGCATCTTCAGGAATGGCAAATGTGTATAAATCTGAAACGAAGGTGATGGATATGTGTGAAAATAACACTATTAAAAGGATCACCATATGTAATGCTTCAAATTTTCATTTATGGATTTTATTATTGATTGTGTCTGCGTTGTCACTGCTGTTTCTAATTTGCAACTATGTGTCAAAACAGAGGGCACAGTTCAGACAGAAGTGTGGTCATACAACATTTATAAGCAGCTGTGTCTGAGACAAACGCGGACGTGACGACAGATAGCCCTCGTCTCACTCCTGCAGAATTGATTTCTTTCCCGGAGCATCCATTCCGCGAGCTTTATCACCGAGAACGTTTGTTTCCAAAGGTCATGATACAACGTGTGAAGGATTGGAGCCATCCGCGGGGCGACATGCAGATGAGCCAGACAAGGCCGCCCATTTCTTCCACCTCGACTTATTGCTTTTCATTCCAAAGTCATGAGTGTGAGTTGATAGATAAGATGATGGATAGATGGATTGATCCCATTTTTGACAAAAATGTGGTCGGTAACAGACAGGCAGATAAGCACACTTCTGAGACCTACGTGGTTTACGATGTGGAGACGGATATACAGCGAAGACAGACATACTCAAAAAAAAAACTCACATGCTGATAGACAAAACGAGTGACCAAACAACACACTTACTGACACAGAACAACCAACCGATCAGATGCCTGACAGACCGTTTGAAAAACCGACTTACAGACTGACCGAAAGAACAACCGACACATCAACAGACTGAACAACCAACCGCGTAATTAAAAGACTGACTGAGAGAACGAGCAACAGACTGACCATCAGACAAACTGACGAACAGACCCTCCAAAAGATCCTCCTACCAAATTGATTGAAAGACTGACAAACTGTTTGAAAGACATTTGAAGACTGACCGACAGACCAACCAACCAGGCCATGAACAGATCGTACTGCAAGAACAACTGGCACACCGACAGAGTGATCAACCGTCAGAGCGATTAACCAGCAGGTTGAAAAACTGACAGACCGGCCAGCATAGCATTCGACCAAGGAACCGAACAACCAATTAATCACCCAACAGACCGTTGAACCGTTCTGAAAACTGACAGACCGACAGTTATAGGAACCTGGATACCACAGCATTAGGACTAGGGTTGGGCATCGAGTATCGAGCATCGATGGGACCCGGTCCTAACACTCTGGTTCTCCCGGAACCGTTCCAATTTTTTAATTTTGATTCCATGTTTCGATGCCCTGACCGCCGAGCGGGAAAAAAATGCTGCCGAAAGCCACGAAGCAGCCACAACAAGCGTGTGTTTGTGCATTGCAACTTCATTACAACCATGGACACGGTGCAGTGGGTCTCAAAGGTTTGGCTTAACTTAACTTTACAAAAAAAAAAAAAAAAAAAAAAAAAAAAGAACAGTCAGCTCAGTGACACATTTGCAACACAACTACATCATGCAAAGGTGGCTGCACGACCAATTATGCACGACCGGTGTTCTGTCAAAATTTGCTCGTCAAAATTTGCTCCCTTATAAAATTTTAAATGGCGTAAATCAATACTTAATGACACAACAAAGTCGTTAACAGTGAGAGAGTGGGGTGCAGTTGTTGTGTGCAGCTAGCATGGTAGGATGTGTTTGAGAACTTTTCTACATGTCTTTCCATGATCAAACTTAAGTAAATATTCCTTTCTTTAAAGAAAGTATATAGTGTTTACTTTGGAATCGCTGCATTCGCAGAAATTTTTAATGATACGCGCATGCGCAGAACCGCATAGTAGCAATTTTTGATGGGCAGCAAAATTTGTCAGAACAGTTCTGTCAAAATTTGCTCACTTATAAAATTTTACTCCCAAAGCTTTTGTGGCGCTGAAAAAGCCCTCTTTTACATTCAGTTGGACTCAATATTATCCAAAGGTGATAACTAAACTAGATACATCATAAACATACATGTGCAACACGAAAATGGCGTAAATTAATACTTAGCGACACGGCAAAGTCGTTAACAGTGAGAGCGCGGGGTACAGTTGTTATGTGCAGCTAGCATGGTAGGATGTGTCTGAGAACTTTTCTACATGTCTTTCCATGATCAAACTTAAGTAAATATTCTTTTCTTTAAAGAAAGTTTGTAGTGTTTACTTTGGAATCGCTGCATTTGCTGCAATTTTCAATGATACGCGCATGCGCAGAACTGCAAAGTAGGAATTTTTGATGGGTTGCAAAATTTGTCAGAACACACCTGTTCTGTCTTTGTCAGAACACCTGTTCTACCGGCTTCATGGAATATAGCCAAGTGCAAAGCTAGCTGAGTGCTAAGTAGCTGACATGCTGTGCCGTCAGAACCAGGTAAGTAAAACAATTCATCTGTCTTCTGCTGTAGAACTAGATACAAAATGACCGACTGAGCAGCATTAGAACATATAAATAGAACTAGATTCTGGCATTAGTAAAAAGCCGCCATCTTAAAGCAGTAAATACCTACATTAAAATCAACAGTATTAAAAGGATTTTTGTTTTGGAATCTGTTGTGATGCTTATTTAGAAAGAAGCAGCTATATGAAGCATTCGATTACTTTTTTAATGAACTCGTAGCAGTGAAAACGTAGCATCACATCACAAGCGTCCTAGCCACTGCCAGACGCTCTCAACTCTTCTTCTCCGCATTATACGTACACACTCCTACAGCGCCACTCACTGGCCTAACTGGTATTGTCACAACATTAACATTGCATGTGTCTGTAAAACACAACAGATTTGGTTTTACAAATAAGGAAACCTTATTATTTTGCCTCATCTACATAAAATTATTATCAAGAGAAGAAGAAGAAGTTATACTAATGCTTCATTGTAGCTCCCAGCTAAGGCAAAAGAATATAAGTAAATATTTTCTCTGTGAGCTTTTGAAAAATAAACATCTTTGTGAAAGTGCACTCCTGTGGAAAGAAACTTAATCACATTCAAGTTTAAAGACTGATATTTATATTAGGGCTGTCAAAATTATCGCGTTAACGCGCGGTAATTATTTTTTTTAATTAATCACGTTAAAATATTTGACGCAATTAACGCACATGTCCCGCTCAGACAGTATTCTGCCTTTTGGTAAGTTTTACAGCAAGGCTTTTTGTGCTGTCTAACAGCGAACTCTTGTGGTCGCTTTGCGACATGGTTTATTGTTTTTTTTGCCAGTTCAATATGACTGCACGACGTCTCAGGCTGACACCTACGTTGTAATGTTGTGCTTATATGATCCTTGGACAAGATTTGTACGTAAGTATGGTTGTTGTAAAGAATGTACATATTATGTTAGTAAGCGAAATGTTATATGTTTTGTATGAGACGCTTTTTGTTTATGTTAAGTGAACCTGTATAGCGTGCTAAGCTAACGTTGTTGCTAATGCAATGCTTGTGTACTTTTTTTTTTGTAGTTTTACGACGGTCTAAAGAGGACAATGGTTTGAGGCTATTTTATTAATAAATCAGATGAAAAAGGAATAAGTCTGATTCTTAAGGCGTCGTTCACTAGCTGTCTAGCTTTGGAAAAAGTAGACGCTTCGGAGTGAGGACAGCATAGACAGATTTAAATGACAGTAGAGTGAAATGCCCACTACAGTCCTTATGTACCGTATGTTAAATGTATATATCCATCTTGTCTTTCCATTCCAACAATTTATTTTACAGAATATATATATGATTTACATAAAAATATGGCATATTTTATAGATGGTTTGAATTGCGATTAATTGCGATTAATTACGATTAATTAATTTTTAAGCTGTAATTAACTCGATTAAAAATTGTATTCGTTTGACAGCCCTAATTTATATACAAGTTAAAAATAACCCTGTGAGAAGTTCATATAATATTAATGATAAATAATAATACATTTTGAATTCATGTAAATAATAATAATAATAAAAATAAATGTTAAACTCGTAATAAAAAAAAAAAAAAAAAAAATCGACATTAATATAAACTAATACATTTTTAAACTATAGATTTTTTGACCCTGCATTTAAAAAATATATATATATATATTTATTTATTTTTTACCCTGCCTCTTAAAAGAATCAAAATCGAGAATCGTTCGGAACCGGAATCGAAACATGGAACCGGAATCGGAACCAGAATCGTGCAATTTCAAACGATGCCCAACCCTAATTAGGACTCACGATGCTGGAAGATGGGCCCGTTGTCATTGATGTCACTCAGGTTGACAGTGACGGTGGTAGATGCCGAGTAGCCACCACTCATGCCCAGCATGTCTTTCACCTGCACCACCACCAGGTACTGCTCCTTGGCCTCACGGTCCATGTCAGGCCAGGAAGTCACAATGATCCCTGCGATGAGAGGTTAAGAAACCTGAAATGACCCTGAGAAACTCAACAAAAACAACCCTGGGAATTACTGAACACTTTATTGGAAGCGTCAATCAGTTGCAGGGAAATATTTCTGAAATAGTGTATTGCCAAGTGTGTAGGTTAAACGAGGCTGTGGGCAAAACGGACAATTGAAGCCGTTCAAATTCAAGCGCCGCTGACTCTTCCTTCAGTCACGTCCCGCATCGCTTTGCATTTAAACACTTTGCCGTTCATTAAAGGTCAACTCTGTGTGTGGGAAGAGCTGCGAGGCATAATAATAATCTGTCAAAGGGTGTGGGGGCTAACGATTTTGGAAAAGTAGCAGGATAACATCAATAAATGAGAGCTAAGTTTAGAAAGTGATTTGAAAAACAACCTCTTCTCCCCTGTCTGAGCAGTCATCCATCCATGTATTTTGGCTTTTAGAATTGTACCTGTCTTTGGCTCCACAGAGAAATAGGGCTCCCCCTGTAGGATGGAGTAGATGAGTTTGGCATTGTTGCCAAACATGGGATCATCAGCATCTGTGGCCGTCACCTGGATCACGGTGGTGCCTGTCGAGTAGGATCACCGTCAGTTCTCCTGGCTCAGCAGTTCCACTCGACAAGAAAATAAAGTGACTATGACAGGGTTTTTCCCGCATCTAAAAATTGGAAGCGGCCGACTTCACCTAATTACTGGCCACTTTGGGCTCTGAAAGGTCTGAAATCATTGAAACTGTTTTTACCTTAAGAGCAATGCACTACTAGGTTTTATGTACTTCACTGTCAGAAATGGATGATAGATTATTTTTACTTATACAGATGTTTTGGAGCCATTTGTGGATTTTCAAACTAAACACACAAAAAAATGTACAAATTATCATAACCTAGCGTTGCACCTTGAGATTTTTGGCTTTTATAACATGATTCATGAAATTACTATCAAGGCTTCAGAAAATACAGTGGGGCAAATAAGTATTTAGTCAACCACTAATTGTGCAAGTTCTCCCACTTGAAAAGATTAGAGAGGCCTGTAATAGTCAACATGGGTAAACCTCAACCATGAGAGACAGAATGTGGGAAAAAAACACAGAAAATGACATTGTTTGATGCGTTAACGGGCGGTAATTTTTTTTTTTTTTTAATTAATCACGTTAAAATATTTGACGCAATTAACGCACATGCTCCTCTCAAACAGATTAAAATGACAGAACAGTGTCATGTCCACTTGTTACTTGTGTTTTTTGTCTCCCTCTGCTGGCGCTTTGGTGTTACTGATTTTTTAAGCACCATGAGCATTGTGTATTTATTGAAATCAACAATGGTGAGCTACTAGTTTATTTTTTGATTCAAAATTTTACAAATTTTATTAAAACGAAAACATTGAGAGGAATTTTAATATAAAATGTCTATAACTTGTACTTACATTTATCTTTTAAGAACTACAAGTCTTTCTATCCATGGATCGCTTTAACAGAATGTTAATGTTAATGCCATCTTGTTGATTTATTGTTATGATAAACAAAAACAGTACTTATGTACAGTATGTTGAATGTATATATCCGTCTTGTGTCTTATCTTTCCATTGCAACAATAATTTACAGAAAAATATGGAATATTTTATAGATGGTTTGAATTGCGATTAATTACAATTAATTAATTTTCAAGCTGTGATTAACTCGATTAAAAATTTTAATTGTTTGACAGCCCTATTATGTACCCTTTGTTGGCAATAACGGTGGCCAAACGTTTTCTGTAAGTCTTCACAAGCTTTTCACACACTGTTGCTGGTATTTTGGCCAATTCCTCCATGCAGATCTCCTCTCGAGCAGTTATGTTTTGGGGCTGGGCAACACTGACCTTCAACTCCCTCCACAGATTTTCTATGGGGTTGAGATCTGGAGACTGGCTGGGCCACTCCAGGACCTTGAAATGCCTCTTACGAAGCCACTCCTTTGTTGCCCTGGCTGTGTGTTTGGGATCATTGTCATGCTGAAAGACCCAGTCACATCTCATCTTCAATGCCCTTGCTGATGGAAGATTTTCATTCAAAATCTCTCGGTACATGGCCCCATTCATTCTTTTGTTTACACAGATCAGTCGTCCTGGTCCCTTTGCACAGCCCCAAAGCATGATGTTTCCACCCCCATGCTTCACAGTGGGTATGGTGTTCTTCAGATGCATTATTCTTTCTCCTCCAAACACGAGAACCTGTGTTTCTACCAAAAAGTTCTATTTTGGCTTCATCTGACCATAACACATTCTCCCAGTCCTCTTCTGGATCATCCAAATGCTCTCTAGCGAACCGCAGACGGGCCTGGACGTGTACTGGCTTCAGCAGGGGGACACGTCTGGCAGTGCTGGATTTGAGTCCCTGGCGGCACATTGTGTTACTGATAGTGGCCTTTGTTACTGTGGTCCCAGTTCTCTGTAAGTGATACACTAGGTCCCCCCGTGTGGTTCTGGGATTTTTGCTCACCGTTCTTGTTATCATTTTGACGCCACTGGGTGAAATCTTGCATGGAGCCCCAGATCGAGGCACATTATCAGTGGTCTTGTATGTCTTCCATTTTCTAATAATTGCTTCCACAGTTGATTTCTTTACACCGAGCGTTTTACCTATTGCAGATTCAGTCTTCCCAGCCTGGTGCAGGTCTACAATTTTGTCTCTGGTGTCTTTCGACAGCTCTTTGGTCTTAGCCATAGTGGAGTTTGGAGTGTGACTGACTGAGGTTGTGGACAGGTGTCTTTTATTTCAATAATGAGTTAAAACAGGTGCCATTAATACAGGTAAAGAGTGGAGCCTCATTAGACCTCGTTAGAAAAAGTTAAACCTCGCTTGTTTGTAGGTGACCAAATACTTATTTCCACTCTAATTTGGAATAAATTCTTTAAAAATCAAACAATGTGATTCTATGTTTTTTTTCCCACATTCTGTCTCTCATGGTTGAGGTTTACCCATGTTGACAATTACAGGCCTCTCTAATCTTTTCAAGTAGGTGAACTTGCACTATTGGTGGCTGACTAAATACTTATTTGCCCCACTGTAAATTGTATGCCTTCCTTTGAGCCGGAGAAAAAAAAACGAGCATTATGTCCAGGTCTGTCTAGAAGGGGAATGAGGCATAGAGGGGGGTTGGATCCTGACAAAAGGTTGTCGCAGGGGGTTGCGATGTTAGCTTTGCCCTTTGCCACCAACCTCCGTGTTTTCAATATCACCTCTTAGGCCTCTTTCCACATTTTCTGAGTTCAACCCTCACCCCACTCCGTTATTCCTAGCCAAATACATTATGATTTATTAGGAGGGAGATATTATACCTCAAAAGGCAGATTGCACATAAATTGAAATGCTAATGTTTGCGCTGTGAAAGGGCAGCGGCTATAATAACATTACTTAAGAAGAAAAAGGCATCCGGGCCGTGATACAGAAAGCAATACATTTAACTTCCTGCATGTGGATAGATGACAGACATTCATATAACCTTCTGCTTTTAATCTTCAGCCAGGATATAAGTTAGCTTTGAAAAGTTCTTCAGCGGAAATAAGAAGGAAGATATTTTTGATGACTGTGGGGCGGAGTCGCTCATGCCATAAGTTAAAGCTAATATTGCTAAGCTAGAATCACGTGTCTCAAGCGTACCAGTCGGGCACATCTCAGGGACGCTGGCCACGTACGGCTCATTTTGGAACTGCGGCGCATTGTCGTTGATGTCCTGCACCTTGATGATGAACTCCGACTCGGGCTCCTCGGGTTCCTGGGATTTCCTGTTAATAGCTTGCGCTTGGAGTACGTAGAAGGCCTTCTCTTCACGGTCCAGCTTCTTCAACGTCCGAATCTCACCGGAGTACTCGTCAATCTCAAATGCGTCGCCGGCGCCTTCCCCCGACAGGATGTACTGGATGCCAAACTCCCCGCGGTCAGAATCGGATTTGAGCTGTTAGAGGAGCGCTCTGATGAGTTGGTGCTTGAAGGACGTGGCAGGGATTCAGTACCTGGCCGATGACGCGAGGCGTGGGGTCTTCCTCCGGGACAAAGAGCTGTTTCCAGAGCCAGCCTCTCTTCAGGCGACGGTGCTGCCCGGCAGACCACAGGCCTGGAGCCGGGCGGGGGGCTTCCGGGCCCTCGGCGATGCCGTTGGTGAGGCTCAGTAGAGCCAGTAGTGTAAGAGCTGCCAACACGCTCCTCACTTTAGCATCATCTACAGCTCCCATGGTTGCTTTAAACCCTCCTGTCATGTTACAGGTCAAATAAAGAGGTTTGAGTGTAAAACAACTTTTGTTGTTGTTACAGTAAACCCCTACAATTAATTGACATCGCATGATGTTCATAATTGACACCATCAACTCATATTTCTTACCAGCGCGACACTCGTTGAGTTCGACTTGGGGTGCTAAAACTTGTCTGACTCACAAAGCAAAATTCACCTCCCCATCTTGATCTTCTACTCAAATGTTTGCTCAAGTGTCAAATACAAAATCATGCGGCACTGTCATCTATGCGGAGCTGTTCATCATGATTACAAGCCTAAATTTGAAAAACAAGCTAGAATAGTCATGGAAACATTGTTTACCAAGAAAATTATTTCATGACATTCTCATCTTTTTTTTTTTTTTTTTTTTACATACACTTTTTGGGAAAAGATTCTGTATACAATCCGTAGTAAAAAGTATGGAATCACCAGTCTCTGACGAGCACTAACTCAGACATTTTATCATGCAGAACAAACTCAGATAAAAAGCTTGAAAAAAATAATGAATTAGTTCAAAAGTGCAACTCTTTAGCATTCAGAAACACTATTTGTGGTGGGCAGTAAATGTTACTTTTATAGAGCAAGTGCAGGGAAATATACTGTATATGGAATCACTCCAAATTTCTGAGGAAAAAAATATGGAATCATGAGAAACAAACAAAGAAATGACAATAAAAACACATCTCTAGTATTTAGTAGCACCACCTCTGGCTTTTATTACAGCTTGCAGTCTCTGAGGCATGGACTTGATGAGTATTCTTCATCAATTTGGTGCCAACTCTCTTTGATTGCAGTTGCCAGATCATCCTTGCAGGTCGGAGCCTTGCTGTGGACCATTTTTTTCAATATCCACCACAGGTTTTCAATAAGGTTGGGATCTGGGGTATTTTCAGGCCATGACATTGACTGGATGAGTCTTTCTCCAAGGAATGCTTTAACAGTTTTAGCTCTGTGGCATGATGCATTGTCATCTTGGAAAATGACAAACATATTTTCAATTGAAGGGATATGAAGCTGTGTAAAATTTCAATGTAAACTTGTGCATTTATTGAAGATTTAACCACAGTCATCTCCCCAGTGCCTTCGCCTGATATGCAGCCCCATATCATCAAGGACTGAGGGAATTTTGATATTTTCTTCAGGCAGTCATATTTGTAAATCTCACTGGAGCAGCATCAAACCAAAGTTCCAGTATCATCACTTTGTCCAGATTCTTGACTCTTGACAAGGTGAACATGCTGGAACTTTGGTGGTTAAATCTTCAATAAATGCACAAGTTTACATTGAAATTTTAGCTTTCTTATCCCTTCAATTGAAAATATGTTCATCATTTGCCAAGATTACAATGCAACATGTCACAGAGCTAAAACTGTTAAAGCATTCCTTGGAGAAAGACTCATCCAGTCAATGTCATGGCCTGCAAATAGCCCAGAGCTCAATCCTAGTGAAAACCTGTGGTGGACACAGCAAGGCTCCGACCTGCAAGGATGATCTGGCAACTGCAATCAAAGAGAGTTGGCACCAAATTGATGAAGAATATCCATCAAGTCCATGCCTCAGAGACTGCAACCTGTCATAAAAGCCAGAGGTGGTGCTACTAAATACTACAGATGTGTTTTGATTGTCATTTCTTTATTTGTTTCTCATGATTACATATTTTTTTCCTCAGAATGGAGTGGTTCCATATATATTTCCCTGCACTTGCTCTATAAAAGTAACATTTAATGACCACAACAGTGTTTTTTTTTATTTATTTCTTTTAGTGTTTCTGAATGCTAAAAAGTTGCAGTTTTGAACTAATTTATTATTTTTTCAAGCTTTTTATCTGAGTTTGTTCTACATGATAAAATGTCTAAGTGAGTGCTCATCCGAGACTGGTGATTCCATACTGTCTGCTAGGGGTTCTATACGTAAATAGCAGTTGGATTCCATTTGAAGATATTAATATCAACTTCCATGGTACTTAAGCGGATTTTAAGGGGGCCCCCCAGGTGGCCGAAAAGTGTCATTGCATGTAATTGACTTTTTTAAAAATATATATAAAAAGTTGTAAAGCAATAAAAAGGCAACAAAAATGAATGAAATGTAGAAAAAAAACATTTTTATAATGGGTCAAAAATATTTTTCGAGCACCTTAGACAGTCATTTGCTTTGCATATAATTTAAAATACATATATATAATAGAGAAAAATTTTTTTTAGAAATGATTTTTCTCTTTGATTGAAATTTATTTATTTATTTTTTGCTTGAAGCAAGTTTTTGGGGGATCGAATGATTTAGATTCAAATGTCCTAATCATAATATGGCCCAAACACAAAAATGATTTGCACAATCACAGAAAACTTTTTCAATGAAAATTAAGTGTTCATATGCAAAATTTTCAATCTCAAACATTTTTACGCATTCAAAAACTTTTCTATGATTGAAATTTTTCTTTTTTTTTTTTTTTTTTTTGGTTGAAGTGATTTTCCTTTTTGAAAATATGTTTTTTGAAGCAACTTATTTTTTGATTGAATAATAAAGAAAAAAATGTCCTAGCCAAAATGTGGGCCAAACACAAATCAACATTACTTCAATCAAAAAATAAAAATCAAAATCAAAGAAAAATAGCTGTCACATGCATTTTTTTTTTTTTTTTTTTTTTAGTTTTTTGAGTTTCAGAATTCTTTTTGCATTGAAACACTTTTTTTTTTTTTTTTTGATTGAAGCGACTTTTTTTTGGTCGAAAATATATATTTTGATTCAAGCAACTTTTTTGGGATTGAATAAATAAATACCCCCATATGGCTCTGCCCAGGGGATCCAATTTTTGACTGGGGTAAATACATTGGCACGACACTGGAGGGCGTACCAAATTCAATGGATGACGATCTTGGCGAAAAGTGTTGCCTAAGCAGCCTGATTTAGAATTACCCTCAAGAATGATGGGAAACAAAAAAACGCTCATTGTCAACTTATTATTTTAAATATTCTTGTACGTTAATTTTATTGCTGACACTGTGTTTTGGGGTTATCAGCATGTTGTGCCCCCCCTGCCCCAAAAGTCAAACTCTGCCTATGCCATGGTACTGAATGAGTTAAGACTCAAATGATAAACTGACAAACTTTAGCCCATAAGGACCAAGTTTGATAAGTAAAATCGCCATATGGGCCAAGTCACTACTTAGAAAAAAACAACTCTGGGCTTACCAAAGAAACAAAAAACAGGAGGTCGTAAACGTCCAGTCCCTCACGCCAGCGGTCCAATCTGTCGCCATCCAGGCAGCAGAGTATCCCATCTTGCGTGTGTATTCATGTCCCTGCAAATTACATTTAACACAGAGATTCTGTTCTGCACAGTTCACAGAGATTGCCGAATGAGCGTATTAAAGATGCAACGGTTTCAAAGCCAAAACATTCATTATGCCAACTACATTTGTGGGTTCTCTCCATTTTGTCGTTCAAATGTGCGTTAAAGAGGTTGGGGGATAAAAGGTTTGTTGTGGAGGAACCGTCTCGGATTCATTAAATGCCGCACGGCAATTAAGAGCGCATGATAAATGTTAGAAAACAAGCAGTAAAGATATGAATATATAAAGTTGATTAAACTGTGATGGATGATTGGGCAAAAACACAACAAGAAACATCTTTGTAACACTTAAAATGAATAGAATTTCCGTATTTATTGGACTACACAGTAAGTCACACCAGCCAAAAAATA
Source organism: Corythoichthys intestinalis (assembly GCF_030265065.1). Lineage (NCBI taxonomy): Eukaryota > Metazoa > Chordata > Actinopteri > Syngnathiformes > Syngnathidae > Corythoichthys > Corythoichthys intestinalis. The sequence goes on along the minus strand of NC_080414.1, from coordinate 14,279,216 downwards.
TACAGTAATCATTTTTAGTTGTGTAAATTGCCATTGAATACAACAAGAAAACTAGAGGACACCTTGCTTCCTCAGGTTTAGCCCGTTGGGTCTGAACCCGTGCGACTTTGGCCAACCTCGCACTCTTGACCTCATTGTAATCACAGCATCGACTCACGTCTGGCCAAGGGACCATTGATCTCATTACAAGTCTTCATTAGTCAGCTGCGGGGCCTGCTTGCGGCGTCGCGCCAGACCCGAGTAAACCGCGTACAATACCGGCTTTGTCTACACTACGAAGCAGAGAAAAAGGCCTGTTTTCAGCAACCCACACCGAAATGGAGAAAACAGCAGTGAGACAAGAAGGTTTTTGTTTTTACACATCGCAGTTTCCAGCTTGACGTAGTTTTAACTGTGGTTTGACATGTTTTGAGATTACGTTGATTTAAAACCGTGTTTAGTACTCTCTCCATGTTGCGGTCAGGGAGTGTTTGACGATGTCCAATCATTGGCTGCCAATGCCAATCCATTTTGACTCGGAAAATAAAATTAGATTCCTATCGTCTATAGCAGAGGTCACGGAACCGCGGACCTCGTTCTGGTTCCGGACCCCCAGGCCATCTGGACTGGATCTCAAGCTGTCCCGACTAATACACATTACAACAACAAAAATTATTTTTGTCCGCGGGTTTACAGAGCGGAGGTAGGCAACAAACAAAAACCTTAGCGGTGACGCGCGTGAGCCAGCCAATGTGTTAGAAGCATTTGAAAGTTATTTTTAGAACAGCATGTCTCACACTCGCTTTCCAGACTCTGCGGAGTGACAGCCAAAAACCGAGCCGAATGAAGTTGGAGGAAGAGGCGAAAAAGGTACGGCAAATGGCGTGCTCAAAACTACGCAAGATTGATGCAGAAAACAGAGTGTTTAAGGAGGAGTAGACCAACACATTTTTGTTCATTTTACCTGGCGGCAGCACAAGACCGCTATGGCTCATCTGTTCAGAGACGGTAGCGCTTGTAAAGAGCAGCAATTTGAAAAGGCACTATGAGATGAAGCACGCAGCTTTTTCGCAAAGTTTCCCTATGAACTCTGCCATCTGTTCTAAAAAAATAGCGGAATTAAGGGCTCAATATGATCGCACCTCAATTCACTGCACAGCAACCCGCAAATGAATGCTCCCTCAGAATAGCGTGGATATTGGGTCAAAACACAAAGTCTTTCAGTGACGCACCAATTGTCAAAGACTGTATGAGTGCAGTTGCTGAAACTTTGCTTCATGGAAAGCAAAAAGAAGAGGTCTGTCAAAAAATAAAGCAAGTCCCCCTGTCAGCATCCACAATTTAAAAAAAAAAAAAAAGTCGAACATGCTCTTATGTTGCTATTTAATGATTCAATTAAAGCACTTTTTTAGTTTTATGCACCTTTTATATTTTATTTACATTTTTGAATGTTGTAATTATCAGCATGGCCACGTAAAGATACGTTTGTATTTTTGGGGAAAAAAGAAGCATTAAAAATATTTCCGGACCCGAGATTGTTGCAGTTTTTTAATTTTGGACCCAGAGGATTTTTAATTCATGACCCCTGGTCTATAGCCTATCGCTGTCAATGGTATTGAAACATGATCAAGAGAAAACTTGGCTAGATTGATATTGATTTTAAGAAATAACAAACACATACATACATTTTTCAGGTTTCATTCTTCTCATAGGGCCGCCATTTTGTACAATACAGCTCTGTGCTGTCGAAATGTATTGAACTTCATGTGACAGAACTCGCAACAGTGTTGCCAGTTTGGCGACTTTCTCGCCAAATCTGCCGACTTTTCAAAGCCTCTTTGCGACTTTTTGTCAAAAGCGACTAGCGACAACTCCAGCAACTTTTTCTGTTTTTTTTTTTTTGTTTTTGTTTTTTTTTTTAAACTCAATTTTTGCTTCTCCCACTACGTTATTCCTCTCTTGTACAGCCTCCATTACATTTACATGTAAATTTACAATTATGCAGATTAAGAGATGACATCAAGTAGTGACTTATAGTGACTAGAGAGGACAGCCAATAGCTACCATAATTTTCAGACTATAAGCCGCTAATTTTACCCCTCATTTTGAAACTTTCGGCTTATAGTGTTGTTGATTTATTTAGGTCAATGAGTAACACTTTATTTGCCAGTGGCATCAGCGGACTGTCATAAAACCTTCCTAATTATGACATGAAAAAATCCATGACAACACTGGTGACGACTAACGTACTAAGGAATGATGCCTGAAAATGTCAAAATTGAGTTAGGTGAAATGTAACTTTGTCAAATGTATCTGTATGTATTGTATAAAATCGAATCGCGGCGGACGATGTAATAACATCAAGTATCGTATCATTGTCTTAAAGCAGACATGTCCAAAGTCCGGCCCAGGGGCCAAATGCGGCCCGCGGTCAAATTTCATCCGGCCCCCAGCCTCTGTCATAAAATCAATTACGTCTGGCCCACACAGACTTAATAAATTGGTCAGCGGTAGCTGCTACCAGCATACGAAGTAGCTTACACACTAAATGCTGCTCCTCATTTACCTGCTAAAAGGCAGCAGCACTCTAAACAACATTACCCCATGTGACCCTTCCAATTTTCTAAAATGGCGACAATCAACAACAAATAAAAAAAAGAAAGTTGACTACGACAGCCAACGCCTCATGGATAGGTGGAAATTGGACTATTTCTTCACGAAAATACGTAACAACTCTGTGTGCCTCATTTGCAAAGAGACAGTAGTTGTTTTTAAAAAGTTCAATGTGAGGCGATAATACCAAACAAGACATTCTGACATGTACGACAAGTTGATAGGGAAGATACGCAGCGAGAAATTGAAGCAAACTTGAAGCTAGTTTAATTTCACAGCAGCAGTATTTCGCAAGAACCCGAGAGTCAAAAGAGAACGCCACAAAGGCTAGTTGCGAGATTGTTGAAATTATTAATTTAAAAAAATAATAATAAAGCAAATGTGACACACAGAATGGCTTGCTAAAATTTGCTTAAATATATTGTTCTACGTAAAGGAAGTCAGCCAAGGTTGGCCCCCTTGTTATTTTTACCACACCAAATCTGGCTCTCTTTGCAAAAAGTTTGGACACCCCTGTCTTAAAGGGTATTACAACACCTGGGGAAATGCTAATATTCCATCATTCATCCATAAAAGCATGCCTTTTGGATTCATATCATGCCACTTCGTGTAATTACACACATCGCAACACCAAGAAAATGATAGAAATTTGGATCAGTTGTCAAGCTAAAGCGACCAGCGCCTGAGATCCCGGAAATCTAGCATATTGTGTGTGTGACATCACAACAAGGAAACAACCGGCTCAGTCCTTAGTACAGAATGACGGCGATGATGGCAGACAATTTTGTTCCTAGTTGCAGCGACGAATCCGACGTAACGAGAGGAGAGTTATGAACCTTTCTTTGGTGTTTTGGGTTATCAATTTGAGGCCAAACGAAAGCCAATGCAGCCTAATGAAAGGATCATTGACGGGATCAATCACACTGATGAAACACCGGCAACCGATCGTGTGGGAAACACCGAATGGTTTGTTTTGCATTTCTTTTTGTTAAGCTGATACACCGTGACCGCAAAATAATGTATAGAATAATTATCATTTATTGTGCTATCATAGGTTTTCGCTCTGCCAACAGACACAAATATGAATGGGATTAGAGGATTTATTCTATATATTTTACGAGCGATGATTTATACATGTGCCCAGTCCTATATCCAATGCGTGATATGTTTTTATTATAAAAGAGTACTCACTCTGGCCATTTCGAGCTTGGCTGCTCCGCTCCTTTGGTTAGCCTGGGGTGGTGGGGTGCTCTCATCAGAGCCAGTCATCGTCCTCTTTCTTGATATCTCGGGACATTTAGGTGGCTGCGCGTGTATGTTGGGCACCGGATCTGCTTTCAGCAGCAATTTCGTAGCAAAACCTGATTTCATTTGTCCATAGTTCGAATAGCTTTCAGGTGTAAAATGCGCACCACACAAAACTGTGCCGGAGGCTAGGTCTGCAAAATTAGCCCTCTTAGCACGGACGAACTTTACTCATTGTCTGCGTAGTCCAGCTCTTTTTCTCGCGTTCGGGAACTCATGGGTACTACATTGCGACAAATGGCTATATGTACACCACATAGCATGACAGGTTTGAACCATTTTAGCGATTTTTTTGATAAAACACGTACGCAACTCCCGTCGATAAACAACGATGGCACCTGCCTCGACCTTTTGTTTCCTTGTTGTGATGTCTCCGCCCCATTCGGCTGTTTCCGGAATACTTTCGGAAATGTTCGTAATTTTCGATCTATTTTCGATAATTGCTCATGAATGTGATTTATTTTTTTGTTAACTTATTATAACTTATAATAATAGTATTATAATACCCTTTAAGAATTGATATTCGACCATATAGTCATAAGACCTAGCCATAACATATCAACTGAAATTGTATTTGCTGAATAATAAATAGATAAATCCTTCTCTTGTCCTTCATCTCGGGGGTCGCCATTTTGTGCCATAGCGCCCTCTGCTGTCACGCATGACTTGACTAGTATCTGGGATAACATACATCACAAAACTAGTGGCGCCATCAAGGGGTGGCCGTGGCCACCCCTATAAATTGGTTGGCCACCCTACTGGCCACCCCGCTTACCAGTATATCGTTAGATTGTTGTAGCATCAGTTATGCATGTCATCCCAAATGAATGCATTTATTTTGTTTTGTAGGGCTGTCAAATTTATTGTGGTTAACGGGGGGTAATTTTTTTTTTTTAAATTAATCACATGAAAATATTTATCGCAATTAACGCATTCGCGGTACGACTCATTCATGCATTGCCGCAAACAGCCTACAATGGCGCCGTTTTACTTATATACAGAGATAAGAGGCAGAGTGGAGTACATAAAAGCATTCATTGGGGCCGTGCTTTTAATTGTGCTATTAATCGGCAAAAAATTTTGTCATCTCTCTCACAGCAACTTATTAACAATTATTATTAACAATATTGTGGGAAGCGACGTGGGAAAGAATGACAGGAGTTGATCTTTTTCTTAACACCCTGTAGTGTACCCAACGCAGAGAAGATATAGCATTTGCAGCCACCACACACAGTCATGGTTGCACCACTTCCCATCATGCATTTGGGCAGAACAGTTAAGTCGCTACAGTATCATTTACTGAAGGCTCAACAAATACACTAGATGGCAATATTTAGTCACAATATACAAACTCACATTTATCCTTTAAGAAGTCTTTCTATCCGTGGATCCCTTTCACAGAAACATTGTTAATAATGTTAATGCCATCTTGTGGATTTATTGTTATAATAAACCAATACAGTACTTATGGACAGTATGTTGAATGTACTGTTTATATCCGTCTTGTCTTATCTTTCAATTCCAACAATAATTTACAGAAAAATATGGCATATTTTAGAGATGGTTTGAATTGCGATTAATTACGATTAATTAATTTTTAAGCTGTGATTAACTCGATTAAAAATTTTTAATCATTTGACAGCCCTAGTTAAATGCCCACCTTATGCCTAATATATACGTAACACAATAAAACAGAATTGTTGTGGAACTCAAAATGGTGACTGGACAGTTATGGACTATGCACTTTAAATCATTAGTAACATTAAATACTACACAATACACCAAAGTATATCAGTAGCTGTGTCCTTAAGTCTTTCTGATAGTTTTCCCCTGACCATTTTACTGCAATAATTTAATGAAAACCTGAAATTATGGCTTTTAGTTTTGGCCACCCCAAGATTTTAAGTGGCCCTTATGAAAAATTTCTGGAGGCGCCAATGCACAAAACATCAATGATATGATGGTTTGAACCCAAAACGGGTTAATTTTGTTTAATCCATCATGTAAGCACACCATAAACCAGTTTCTTGGGGGGGGGTTTCGTTTTTAGTGAAGGTTAACAGTTTTACTCACAGAAAAAAACTTCTCCCCATTAACCCATGCAAGTTGAGCTCTAGTCACAAAAATAACAGCGGCAAGCAGTGTGATTGATTCACACTACAGGAACCTCTACTTTTACATCCATCAATTACAGATTGATAAAGACGCGCCCATGTGCCCTACGGTCAATTTTCTCCTGTCAGAGGAGACGTCGACATGGCATCCGCCGCGCGAGGAGGCCTGCCCCGCGCCTGGCAGCCATTCATTACGCCTAATAGGCCCTCCAACCCTCCGCCCGTCGCTATTTGCGGCAACGTACGTATGCTTCGGCGGCGTGACAACGGTCGCACAATGTTAAGCACCGCACGCACCGAGACCGTCACATTATGTTCCCGCCTTGCCGCATCCTCGGGAAACGCGGTTCCGCCACCTGAGTCGGGACATTACAACTCTCGGGTACAAGCAGCCCTGACATTGTGGGGGCGGAATGTAAAGGAGGGGGGATGTGTTGCCGCTTTGCACAATGTCAAAGTAATCTGATACGTGCGCCGCTTTGTGCACCAATTCCACAAAGGGAATGATCAGATTAACCTTGTTGCAACCTGTACATCCTGTCTATGAAACAGGAAAAGCCTGTGTTTAAGGAGAGAAAATATGCAAACGGGACTTTTTTAAGACAAGTTGGTCTGTTTATTTCTATTTGGCAAGGTTGAGGTTATCATTAGTTTAAAAAAAAAAGAATAACAAAGCAAACACAAGTTCTGAAGACTAGGGCTGCCTGATAGTAGACTAATCACTGATTATAATCAATTTAATCACTAATACTGATTAGTCGAGTAAACAGTCCTTACAAAAAAAATCACTTTAATGTAGGATTGTCAAAATTATCGCGTTAATGGGCGGTAACTAATTTTTTAAATTAATCACGTTAAAATATTTGACGCAATTAACGCACATGCCTCGCTCAACCAGATTAAAATGACAGCACAGTGCAATGCCAACTTTTTACTTGTGTTTTTTGGAGTTTTGTCGCCCTCTGCTGGCGCTTGGATTCGACTGATATTATGGGCTTAAGCACCCATGAGCATTGTGTAATTATTGAAATCAACAATGACGGGCTACTAGTTTATTTTTTGATTGAAAATTTTACAAATTTTATTAAAACGAAAACATTGAGGGGTTTTGATATAAAATTTCTATAACTTGTACTAACATTTATTTTTTAAGAACTACAAGTCTCTCTATCCATAGATCGCTTTAACAGAATATTAATGTTAATGCCATCTTGTTGATTTATTGTTATAATAAACAAATAATAGTACTTATGTACTGTATGTTGAATGTATATATCCATCTTGTGTCTTATCTTCTCATTCCAACAATAATTTACAGAAAAATATGGCATATTTTATAGATGGTTTGAAATGCGATTAATTACGATTAATCACGATTAAAGCTGTAATTAACTCGATTGTAAATTTTAACCCAAGGCAGCCCTACTTTATTGTTGTATTACTCCAATTAGGAATAAAAAACTATGCACTAAAAAGAGTTGGACAATTAATACTACTGAATAATGCGACTGTATCATTGTCGTCCAAAGTATAAAGAAGATATTTGCAAATATTTTGATCGAGATTTGACAGAAAATTTGGCGCCCAAAACTTTTGGCCAAAAATAGCTAAAATTCTATTTTCGGTTTTTGGTTAAAAGACCATAAGTTTACCACCAAAAATTGTGAAAAAAGCATAGTGCTCCTGTAATGGCACAATGAAACGATGGCAAGAAGCAACATTACTGGCTCACAGCCAACATGTCTGCGGTTAGGAAGTACTATGTGGTATCAAAGAAATATACAAATTATTAAATGAAAGGAATTAAATTTGCTTCATCTCCGCCACACGCTCGTTCTGAAGTTGCATTCCATTGATGTCCCGTGTCACATCGAGTACAGTGCATTTGAGCCAGTGTGTGAATAGTTTGGAATTTAATCAAGAGAGCGGTATATAAATAAGTAGCATTTAAATGCATTCATGTACATTTTCTAAAGATGCACGATAATATCGGTTAACGTTTATTATCAGCCGATAATGGCAATTATGATGTCACACAGATAATCCACATTTTTAAAACTTCAACCGATAATGCAATCCGATAATTATATACTTGATTTGGCGTCCATATGTGCGCAACTGAAGAATTCAGCTCGGCCGCTTCCTCAACCCCTCCCCTCTCTGAAGCCCCTGAGCGGGGAGGGGTTGAGGAGGCGAAGTTACACAACAGAAGCAGTTGGGGATTATGGCGGCTGTTACCAGCGTGGCTGGATTTATCCGTGTGTGGAAAAAAAACAACGCTCTCGCCATCTGCAAAACATGCACTGCAAAAGTTCCACGAGGCGGAAAAAAAACGTCTTCATACAGCCCAAACACTGGCACGACACAGATAGTCGACAGGTCTTCTGACAGAGCCCGCCACAACTAAAGAATTCAACACCGCCGGCTCCTCAACCCCTCCCCTCTCTGAAGCCCCTGAGCGGGGAGGGGTTGAGGAGGCGGAGTTACACAACAGAAGCAGTTGTAGCTCATGGCAACTGTTACCAGCGTGGCTGGATTTATCCGTGTGTTGAAAAAAAACGATGCTCTCGCCATCTGCAAAACATGCACTGCAAAAGTTCCACGAGGCAGAAAAAAACGTCCTCATACATCCCAAACACTGGCACGACACAGATAGTCAACAAGTCTTCTGACGGAGCCCGCCGCTCTGGCTGGTCCTTGCAGGCCGCCGCCGCCGCCTAGCCCTAGGTGTGGCAGGCAGGCGGGCCGAGCCCCGGTTCCGCGGGGGCAGGACCTCCGGCGAAGACCCCAATTTGTCGAGTGTTTCCCGACGGCGTGCCGGACGCGAGGCGTGCGCCCCCGTCTGGAGCAGAGCCAGGCCCTGAATGTACCGTGGCGAGCCGGCAGGATATCCAGTATAAACGTAGCTGCCGCCGCCACTCCGATTCAACTCATCGAGCACCACGTCCAGACAGAGGCCTGGCGTGGGAGCAAATTTGGCGGCTGGACGGACTGAAGGGAACAGGCGGGAGGAGATGCCGGACGAGAGACGTTTTTTTTTTTTACCGAAATGACCCGAGAGCCAAACCCCCGGATAAAAAAATAATGCAGTTTATACGACCACCAGTCTTCGTGAAACACATGCCAATCATATCAGTTTCACCACGGAAATTAGGACAAGTGATGTCAAGTAAGCATGCTTATATTTACGGCACAGTGGTTAGATGATAATTTCAACATACACAAAACCACACTCAAGAAGTGAGCCAGTCTGTAATGCATTTAGTACGCTGTCAATTTATGACGTCTTGATCAGATCATCGTCTTAAATCTAGTCAAATAATTTTCCCCATCTTGTTTTGAGTGTTAAAGACCAGTTAACAGATGAATGTGCCACATTATTCCACTTACTTGAAGTACGTAAATATTGCCATTTGTTCTTATTAAGCCCATACGTCAATAAAAAAAATTGGTCATTTTTCACCTAAATCAAGAAAAAATTGCTTTCAAATAATGTTTTGAACCATACCTATTTCTGACAAGTTTTTTTAGGATTAGGTATAATAATTTATTGCTTAAAATAAGGCTGTTAAGTTTATTTTCAGCTAGCTATTTTTCTTCAAGAAATCTGAGGGAAATACACTTGAAGCGCTGGCAGATAATTTCACTTATTTCTAATAGATTTACACTTAAAACTGACTAGTTCTAAGGAGGTGTGTTTTTGCATTGTAGTAATGTTATATATACGTTAGGAATGGCTTACATTTAAAGGCATTTTTGTGCAATTTAGGTATTTACTCTGTAGGTAATTGTTGCCAAAAGTTTACCATTATACAATGTCAGACAATCTGTCATTATTTAGATGCTGGAATTTACTACTTGTTCACATTTGGTGTTGAAAAAAAAAACCCAATAAATTATATTTTTCCGCAATAATATTTTCTCTTTTGTATACTTTAAAATTTTAACATAAATCTTTTAGGAGAATTATCGGCTTGACATTCTCGGTTATCGGTTGGAACGAGGAGGAAATTATCGGTAATCGATATTGGTTGAAAAATGTACTATCGTGCATCTCTAGCATTATCTGTGGTTTAGTACAATAATTTCATGGCACGAGCACTTCCTCTTTTTGTCACATTTTTCCCGCGACTTCCACACCCCCTATGCCAGTCGTCGATTAATCCAGCCGGGAGCGACTTTGCTCAACTTTCTCTCTGCTACAACTTGGCCCACTCGTCTGGCTCTCGATCGATTCCACTTGTCGCACAAGAAAACAGCGAATCTTATTTTAAAGGGATCCACGCATAGAAAGACTTGTAGTTCTTAAAAGACAAACATTACTGCGAGTTAAAATAATTTTATATTGAAACCTCTCTTGATGTTTTCGTTTTTATACAATTTGCAAAATTGGTTTAACTAGTTCGCCATTGTTGTTGAATTCGCAGGGCTGTGACATCACATGGTTACGCTGCCGAGCTTCTAGAGCAGACATGTCCAAAGTCCGGCCCGGGGGCCAAATGCGGCCCGTGGTCAAATTTCATCCGGCTCCCACCCTCTGTCATGAAATCAATAATGTCTGGCCCGCACACAGACCTAATAAATTGGTCAGCAGTACTGCTACCAGCGTATGAAGTAGCTTACACACTAAATGCTGCTCCTCATTTACCCACTACAAGGCAGCAGCACTCTAAGCAACATTACCCAGCATGACCTTTTACTCCCAATTTTTTCAAATGGCGACAATCAACAAAAAAAAAAGTTGACTGCGACGGCCGACGCTTCAAGGATAGGAGGAAATTGGACTGCCGTATTGGCCGGAATATAAGACGGTGTTTTTTTGCATTGAAATAATACTGAAAAAGAGGGGGTCGTCTTATATTCGCGGTCTAGACATTATACCCATTTACGACACTAGATGGCCCAGATATCATTGAAGCAATTTCTGTCATGACAGATGTCAGCTACTCTCCCCATTCACGACGCTAGATGGCGCCAGATATCATTGAAGCAAGCGATGTTCTGTCATGACAGATCTCAGCTACTCTTTTAGTTTAACCAGTTTGCATTATTTTATTGCAGTGTTCTTCCTTATTCAGATTTGTTTCAAGACTACAGTTACAGTTAGACTCCACTTTGATGGTTAATGCAGTTATTGCAATTTTGTTGCTTTATCACAATAGATTGGGTTATTTACATTTCAAAAACCAGAAGCCATTCATTTACGAATGTGATTGCACTTTAGTTTACATATTTAAATGTTCAGATATTAAGATTTGAATGAGGCAAAATAACATGCTTTTTCTCTCAAATATATTGTTATAAACATTTGTTTCGGATGTCCTGTAATTATTTTCTGTATAAAAATTAATTTGGTGTTCAAAAAGTCTTTTTTTCAAACTTGAGTCTTGAAAAAGAGGGGGTTGTTTTATAATCAGGGCCGTCTTATATTCAACCCAATACGGTAATTCTTCACTAAAATACGCAAAAGCTATGTCTGCCTCATTTGCAAAGAAACAGTCGCTTTTTTAAAGAGTTCAATGTGAGTCGATATTACCAAACAAGACACGCTGACATATACGACAGGATTACAGGGAAGATACGTGCGAGAAATTGAAGCAACTTAAAGCTAGTTTAATTTTACAGCAGCAGTATTTCATAAGAGCCCAAGAGATGAAAGATAACGCCAAACAGGCTAGTTGCAAGATTTTGTGGAAATTATTCATTAAAAAAAAATAATAAAGCAAATGTGACACACAGAATGGCTTGCTAAAATTTGCTTAAATATATTGTTCTACGTAAAGGACGTCAGCCAAGGTCGGCCCCCCACATTTTTACCACACCAAATCTGGCCCCCTTTGCAAAAAGTTTGGACACCCCTGTTCTAGAATATGACTCTAGCGACATAAACGTGTAATTTTTTCAAACCTTTCAATTTGAACCCGAGAGGAACATTAATGAACAAAACAATACTGTCGATTTTTTACAAAACGAGCAGCCAAAGCAAAATGAACAGGAGAGACGGGATAAGACGTGAGTAGGGGAAAAAAAACGAGACGCGAATCCGACACCCAAAGTACTATCGTGCGCTTTCAGCTTGTTTTGTTTAGATACAGACTGAAAGAACATTCAAAAGATGCCTTAACAAAATACTTAAACGTAATAATTAGGGCTGTTAAACGATTAAAATTTTTAATCGAGTTAATTACAGCTTAAAAATTAATTAATCGTAATTAATCGCAATTAATCGCAATTCAAACCATCTATAAAATATGCCATATTTTTCTGTAAATTATTGTTGGAATGGAAAGATAAGACAAGATGGATATATACATTCAACATACGGTACATAAGGACTGTATTTGTTTATTATAATAATAAATCAACAAGATGGCATTAACATTATTAACATTCTGTTAAAGTGATCCATGGATAAAATGTTACATTAAAACGACTCTTAATGTTTTCGTTTTAATAAAATTTGTAAAATTTTCAATCAAAAAATAAACTAGTAGCCCTATTCTGTCCTCAATGTGTGTGAGTACACAAATTGACAGATAGCGAACATAAGTTCCAAAAAGAAATCAGACGGTGTGGCAAAGTTGCATGGGCTTTACTGAAGTCATCTCTTTTTGACAGGAGCACGTTTCTTGTATATTTGTAAAACTGAAAATAACAAGGCAATGTGTCAATAACTTGCATAAATCACAAAATAACATAAAATGTACACACACGTGTCCATTTGAGCAGTAGCACTAGCCAATTAGCTCACAAGCATCTAACAATGTAACTGCATTTCACCATATATGTGAACAAATTCAAATACACATCATCAATAACTATCTAATGCTCATGAATATAAACAAAGGAGGAATATAACTCACAAGCGATGCATGTATTAGACACAAACAGTGTGATGGGGCTATGAGAACTGCCACTGAATACTGGATGCGGACGTTAGCTGGTCTGAATAGCGCTGTCTATTAGTGTGAGTTCACGTCGACATATAATTACGTCAGAAAAGCGCGCCGAAACCCAAATAATCCGCTGCACTGAATCGCCAGCAGAGGGCGACATTACGCCAACTAACATATGCAAGTCACACCTAAGCGCCAGCAGAGGGCGGAAAAACTCCATAAAACACAATTAACAAGTTGGCCTTTCACTGTACTGACATTTAAATCTGTCTGAGCGGGCATCATGCGTTAATTGCGTCAAATATTTTAACGGGATTAATTAAAAAAATTAATTAACGCCTGTTAACGCGATAATTTTGACAGCCCTAGTAATAATATCAAATAAGGGTGGTCAACAGATCAACAATCTTCTTGAAAGCGACCACCAGAAAACACATTGCTTAAAAGTTATGAGAGGGAAACACATGCAAAAAGTATTTTGAGGCAATGAAAAGGTCATAAAAGACTCCATAAAACCACAAGTAGTAAATACTCGCCGCTTTTAACCGATGTGCGCATGTGTTGGACATCTCACTGCATAGAATAAATTGTCGTCTAGTGAGTGACAAACTACGTCATCACGCCGAGCACCCATTGTGCCCATAAAACATGGCGCCCTCCGTAGGTCAAAACATGAACTAAATATTGTAGAATTTTAAATTGATGGCAATATTTTATGTGTTTCTAATAGCATATTTTAGTAAAAGAGAACAATTGTGGCATATTAGAGCCTATAATTCTTTAGGTCCGAGGTTCCCTTTAAGCATTACGGGAGATTTTAAGAGCCTTGTAAAGAGTTTTACTAGTTTCAATGAGAACGGAATGGTTTTTTATTGTTGTTGTTAACTACACTTCCACACAAACATACAACTTCCACACAAACATACATTGAGATCTCCTTTAGTTTAGCAACTGGGGGTGTGAGAAACATTTTTCAAGTGTCCCAAATTTCCAAGGAAGCACATTTATCAAGGTTTCATCGGCCGTGACGTCCACCGGACAGAATGCTATGACAACACTCCGCTATAGGACGCTTTCAGAGTTTGCCACAAAATGCTCACTGCCGCCAGGAATGCACCCTCCCAAGGAGTTTCAGAATCTGCATCTTTCAAACAAAATTTCTCATAAATATTTTGGAAGATGTTTGTGTACCATATTTTATTCCCGCCTGATCGTAAAATAAATAAATAGCACAGCAAAGGGCATTAATCAGAAAATAATTAAATTAAATATTTTTTTTAAATGAAATTCGTCTTTTCGGTTTTTCGGCCAAGTGTTTCCAATATTCAGTTTTGTTTCGGGCCAAAAATTACGGTATTTTTCGGACTTTAAGTCACAGTTTTTTTTCCATAGTTTGGCTGGGGGTGCGACTTATACTCTGGAGCGACTTATGTGTGAAATTATTAACACATTATTATATCATTTCACATGGTTTTTTGGTGTTTTGGAGTGACACTTGATGGTTTGGTAAACTTGTTAGCATGTTCTTTTTGCTATAGTTATCTGAATAACTCTTAATAGCTATGTTACGTTAACATACCGGCCACGTTCGCATCTCGTTGTTCATGTATCATGTAACATTATCATCCTGGACACTTATTCAGCATGATGTTCTCTATTGTTTTTTGTTTTTTTTCGTTTTAAATTGCCTTTCAAGATGACATATCTGTTCGATGTGTTGGATTTTATCAAGTAAATTTCCCCCCCAAAATGAGACTTATACTCCAGTGCGACTTATATATGTTTTTTTTTTCATCCTCGTTGGCCATTTTATGGCTGGTGGGATTTATACTCAGGTACGACTTATAGTCCGAAAAATACGGTAACTATAAAAATATTTTTCCTTTTTTTTTTTTTTTTTTTTTTTTTTTTTTTTTTTAAGAACTACAAAAATATTAATATAGTATTTAAATCTTATATTATATACAGTTTTACCCCCGCCTTTGTTTTTCATTTTTTATTTTTATTTTTTTTAATTTGCAAAATAGACTGTATATTTCAAAAGAAAAGTATATTCAAATAATACAGCAAAAGACAGCAATAGACGTCCTATCCACTTGAAGTAGGAGGTTGGCAGCGAATGCTTTTCATTTGCTGCCAACCAGAGATAAACTTGTCTAAATTCACAGCTGAAGGATGAAAACAATAAGTAAAAAAAAAAACACACAAAAAAAAAACAAATGGAAAAGTTGCTTTTTAAGTCTCATTCCTTTGTATTTACCGTAATACGACTTCAAAATAAAAGACCAAAGCCGAATAAAAGAAAAATAAATTTTAACGGCCACATACTGTGAGTCCTAACCGTTTTGTTTATTTTGAAAGCAATTTAAAGTAATGCCCCGCTTGTTGTTTTTTATCCAAAAACTTTCTTTCAAATATATAGATACATTCTCTTATTTGGCCGATGTTAGTTGCCTAATAAAATGGGCAAAAAAAAAAAAAAAAATCTCATGCGTTCAGCCTGACTTCTTTTGTATCAACCTTCCAAGACAAAATGTCCTAATTGGTCATATGGGACGCGTTGTTTTGAGTTCAGCGTTGTAAAAACAATCAGCGCTGCCACGCCGCTTGTTGTCTTACAAGCGGGACCCAAATGAGCAAAAACAACAGGGAAATGTCAAAGCATCATGTACTTGTTAGTAAGCAATTTGCCGCTATTTATTTTCACGCGCACGGAGCGGAAACAGTCGGAGGCGAGAATTCCCACTGACGTTAATCAGCCGCCGCGATACCACGTCAACACTGTTTTGTTTGGCTTTTCAGGGGTGAAATGGATATAAATATGAAGTTAACTTTACATTAAATAAACATGGTGATAGTATGATTGTTTGGGAAGTAAACGTGTCCGAAATAATATGTCTGGTTGATTTTCAAGGCTGTAAAAAAAAGTAAGAGCTAGCTTAGCTGGCATATGTATTCTAACAACAATTGGTTTATTAGTAAATTTACCTTTAAAAACAAAACTTTAAACTGCAACTAAAACAACGTCACTGCTTAAGATTAGTTTTACATTTCCACCTGAAATTTGAAAGTTGTTTTGCGTCATATTAAAGATATAAAAAAACAACTTTGCTAATTTAGCTAAATGCAAGCTAAACGTAATTGTGTATTCCAACAGTTTAGCTTTTGCTTTTTTAAATATAAATGATGAAAATAATTTTATTTACAGCTAAAATTCCCAAAATAATGTCTGATTGATTTTGAAAGTTTACTAATACAGGGCAGACTTAGCATTAGCATATTTGCAAATACGCTAATGTACTGTATAATATAGTGATAGTGTATATATACAGTATATACAGTATATATATATATATATATACAGTGTATCACAAAAGTGAGTACACCCCTCGCATTTGTGCAGATATTTAAGAATATCTTTTCATGGGACAAATCTGACAAAATGACACTTTGACACAATGAAAAGTAGTCTGTGTGCAGCTTATATAATAGAGTTAATTTATTTTCCCTTCCAAATAACTCAAAATATAGCCATTAATATCCAACCCCCTGGCAACAAAAGTGAGTACACCCCTTAGTAAATACGTACATCCCTAAATGTCCAAATTGAGTACTGCTTGTCATTTTCCCTCCAAAATGTTATGTGACTCATTACATGAGTGCTGTCAGCATTGCTGCAGAGATTGAAGAGGTGGGGGGTCAGCCCATTAGTGCTCAGACCATACGCGGCATTTTACATCAAATTGGTGTGCATGGCTGTCACCCCAGGAGGAAGCTTCCATTGAAGACGGTACACGAGAAAGCCCGCCCGTCTCATCAGACCATAAGACATGGTTCCAGTAACCCATGTGCTTTGTTGACATGTCTTCAGCAAACTGTTTGCAGGCTTTCTTGTGCACCGTCTTCAGAAGAGGCTTCCTCCTGGGGTGACAGCCATGCCCACCAATTTGATGTAGAGTGCGGCGTATGGTCTGAGCACTAATAGGCTGACCCCAACCTATTGACCCCCCCAGAACTATTGTGTGTGATAGAACAATATGTCTATATGCTGCCATAACAGATTCATGGCGCATTAAGCCCCCGAACTATTTTTAATTTGTCCGTTTTACCCTGGAAACCCCCGTTTACAGACGTCGCGCAAACGCTTTTGTTTCAACCCAGCCATAAAAAGAATTACACTAATTATTGAAAATGTCCTTTTTAGCTTAGAATAATTAATCAATGTCTAATATTTCATTTAAAACAAAAAACGACTTTAAAAAAATTATTCACTCGCATGTTTTAAACTTTTACACAAATTACGTCACAATGAAAACAATTGGTGTTTGTAAATAAGTCACGGATATCTACAGTGGGGCAAATAAGTATTTAGTCAACCACCAATTGTGCAAGTTCGACTACTTGAAACGATTAGAGAGGCCTGTAAGTGTCAACATGGGTAAACCTCAACCATGAGAGACAGAATGTGAAAAAAAAAACAGAAAATCACATTGTTTGATTTTTAAAGAATTTATTTCCAAATTAGAGTGGAAAATAGGTATTTGGTCACTTACAAACAAGCAAGATTTCAGGCTGTCAAAGAGGTCTAACTTCTTATGAGGTCTAACAAGGCTCCACTCGTTACCTGTATTAATGGCACCTGTTTTAACTCATTATCGGTATAAAAGACACCTGTCCCCAACTTCAGTCAGTCACACTCCAAACTCTACTATGGCCAAGACCGAAGAGATGTCGAACGACACCAGAGACAAAATTGTAGACCTGCACCAGGCTGGGAAGACTGAATCTGCAATAGGTAAAACGTTTGGTGTAAAGAAATCAACTGTGGGAGCAATTATTAGAAAATGGAAGACATACAAGACCACTGATGATCTCCTTCGATCTGGGACTCCATGCAAGATCTCACGCCGTGGCGTCAAAATGATAACAAGAACAGTTTGCAAAAATCCCAGAACCACACGGGGGGACCTAGTGAATGACCTACAGAGAGCTGGGACCACAGTAACAAAGGCTACTATCAGTAACACAATCCGCCGCCAGGGACTCAGATCCTGCACTGCCAGACGTGTCCCCCTTCTGAAGCCAGTACACGTCCAGGCCCGTCTGCGGTTTGCTAGAAAGCATTTGGATGATCCAGAAGAGGACTGGGAGAATGTGTTATGGTCAGATGAAACCAAAATAGAACTGTTTGGTAGAAACACAGGTTCTCGTGTTTGGAGGAGAAAGAATACTGAGTTTCATCCGAAGAACACCATACCCACTGTGAAGCATGGGGGTGGAAACGTCATGCTTTGGGCCTGTTTTTCTGCAAAGGGACCAGGATGACTGATCTGTGTAAAGGAAAGAATGAATGGGGCCATGTATCGAGAGATATTGAGTGAAAATCCTCTTCTATCAGCAAGGGCATTGAAGATGAGACGTAGTTGGGTCTTTCAGCATGACAATGATCCCAAACACACTGCCAGGGACAACAAAGGAGTGGCTTCGTAAGAAGCATTTCAAGGTCCTGGAGTGGCCTAGCCAGTCTCCACATCTCAACCCCATAGAAAATCTATGGTGGGAGTTGAAAGTCCGTGTTGCCCAACGACACCCCCAAAACATCACTGCTCTAGAGGAGATCTGCATGGAGGAATGGGCCAAAATACTAGCAACAGTGTGTGAAAAGCTTGTGAAGAAAACGTTTGGCCTCCGTTATTGCCATCAAAGCTTACATAACAAAGTATTGAGATGAACTTTTGATATTGACCAAATACTTATTTTCCACCATGATTTGCAAATAAATTATTTAAAAATCAAACTGTGATTTTTTGGAGTTTTTGTCCACATTCTGTCTCTCATGGTCGAGCTTTACCTATGTTGACAATTACACAATTAGTGGTTGACTAAATACTTATTTGCTCCACTGTACCTCATGACTCGCTAAATTGTTTTTTTCTTTTTGTTACGGTCCCATTTTCCCCGATTTGATAGATGATAAATAATCGAGCCTAACAGAGGAAAAAATGAAAAAACATTTAAAAGAGTAAATAGATGAAAAAGAAAATCTGGACCACTCCTCGATGTCTGTGATTTCTGCATCAAGACCCTTGTTATATTACCATGTTTCACCCATAAAATCCCCCAAAAATCCGGCTGTGGCCATTCACAACTGTGTCTTGACACTCAGTGATACATTCCACATGGAGTTTTTGGATCGAAAAGAGGTAAGTCCGCGATAATATCTCGTTAAAATCATGGCGTCTTTAATTATGCTCTCGCCTGCTCTCACTTCCAATTAGGGTTTTGCTGTTTAATTTTTTTTTTTTTCAAATGCCCTCCTGTTCAAAATTTTTCTCCCCGAAGAAAGTTGAGATTTTAAGCTTTCCAATGATGTATCACACATGGTTATAGGACAATTTTGAAATTTGGCCAAAATTGGGGGTCTCAGAGCGGAACTTCAAGTCACCTTCGTGTTTTCCGCCATATATATATATATATATATATATATATATATATATATATATATATTAGTATAATAATACAGTGCAATACAAAAATGCATTTCGAAAATAATATTTTTAGTTGACTGAATGCTGTGATAAATTGACAAAATTGACAATTACAGAGCTAACGTAGCATACACGGTATTTGTGTTGAAGCACCAATTATTTGCGCTGTTTTCAAATAAAAAAAATTAAAAAAAACATCTTTAAGAGCAATTAAAACATCTTTTCTGCTTTTCTTTTAGATAACCTTTACATCTTTATCTTAAACATAAAACAAGCTGGAAACAACTAAAACCTTGCTAAAGCAAAGTGGCGCATGCTAAACAAAAAAAATGTATGCTAACATACTTCTTATGCTTTCTCATTTTAGTGTATGTCAACATGTTCTAGTTATTTTGAAATGAAATTACACCCTATTGTCATAAAGCACGATAACTAGCACTTACAGAACCGATAGAAAACACTCAAGAACCTGAAAATGCTGCAAACAAAAGATCCACCTGAATGCCTGCAAATTGTGCTTCCGCTATTATGACTTTTCGGTCTTTGTGTCCAGGCCTCAGTAAGAACCCCATGTCACATTTCCCCACACATCATTACTTCTCCCGCGTGTTAGGAAATCGTATCTAATTATCTCCCGACAAAAGCTCAGCAAGGTACCCACGCGCCACACCCACCTGTTTGTTTGTGTGTTCCCGCCGCTTTGGAGACCACCGGGGGGGGGCACCGGACGATGCAATCTGCTTCGAGTGATTGAGTTGCCACAATGGCCGCTACGGCAAATGGTCATCACGACGGACAAGAAACCGCCACCCCCTTCCACCCGCATCTTCTCGCCCCGCTTTTGTGTCAAAGAACAAACACTGGAGCTATTGTGCAGGACACTCGCGGCCTTCATGCAAATAGTCGACCCTCGAAAAGCCCCCCGAGCCACCCCCGCCTCAACCCGGACGTACCAATGGATTGCTATTTCTCTCGCTGTCATTTTGCCGAACAATGGAGTGCTTTATTGGAGCGGGGATGGATGATAATTTCCCCACTGTCAGTCGAACGCTTGTGCAAGTGATAGGGGAAGGGAGGAAGGGGCAAGGGGTTGAGCTTTGTAATGCATGCCCAGAGATGATAATAATAAACAGAAAAAAAGATTTTGGTCATTTTATTAGGCGTTATAGTAGCAAAATTCTAGGGCCCAAATACGATAACTCAAAATCAGCAAAATCTGAATTTTCAAATTGACATTACCACATTACAACATAGGACAATAGGTATGTTTACATGGACGTGACATAAAAATGCTTCATGTACACACTCCATTAAGAATATTCTAACGTGATCTAGCCAATTCTGATCAAGATTTTATTCCGAACAAGAGGGGTGATTTATACCTATTGATAATCCGATCGGCGCTCATGTAAAACTAGGGTTGTTCCGATCATGTTTTTTTGCTCCCGATCCGATCCCGATTGTTTTAGTTTGAGTATCCCGATATTTCCCGATCCGATTGCTTTTTTTTTGCTCCCGATTCAATTCCAATCATTCCCGATAATTTTTCCCGATCATATACATTTTGGCAATGCATTAAGAAAAAATGAATAAAACTCGGACGAATATATATACATTCAACATACAGTACATAAGTACTGTATTTGTTCATTATGACATTAAATCCTCAAGATGGCATTTACATTATTAACATTCTTTCTGTGAGAGGGATCCACGGATAGAAAGACTTGTGACTTTGTATATTGTGACTAAATATTACCATCTAGTGTATTTGTTGAGCTTTCAGTAAATGATACTGTGGCCATCCCAAATGCATGATGGGAAGTGGAATCATGACTGTGCAACGTGCTACCAATTGCTATATCTTCTCTGCGTTGGGAAATAAAATAAGGTGTTAAGACAATGATCATTTGCCACCTTGCATCCCCACATTGCTTCCCATGATATTTCTAATCGTAGGGAGAGGGATTGCAAGGCTTTAGCCAATTAATAAAAGGCTCCATTGGCTGCCAAAGTTCACTCTACTCATTTTGCGCTGCCTTTTATCTCTCTATATGGGTAAGACGGCGTCATTACAGATTGAGCATAACAATGAGTGAGAGGGCCATGTAGCGCATGCATTAATTGCATTAAATATTTTGACGTGACACAATTTTTAAAAAATTAATTGCCGCCGTTGTCGGGATAAATTTGAGAACCCTACCTTAAGCCTAAACTAAAGACTCTGGATGAGTGTAACATATTATATCTGTGATGTTAAATACAATTAGAAAACGATTTAATTAAAATATATATATATATTTTTTTTAAAAAAGGCATGTCTGATATTTTTTTGCCGATTCCGATACTTTGAAAATGACGTGATCGGACCCCATCAATCGATCGGGACATCTCTACTTATTACCGTATTGGCCCGAATATGACGGCCCTGATTATAAGACGACCCCCTCTTTTTAAAGACTCAAGTTTGAAAAAAAGACTTTTTGAACAGCAAATTAAATTTTATACAGAAAATAATTACAGTACATCCGAAACAAATGATTATAACAACATATTTGAGAGAAAAAGCATGTTATTTTGCCTCATTCAAATCTGAACATTTAAATATGTAAACTAAAGCGCAATCAAATTCGTAAATGAATGGCTTCTGGTTTTTGAAACGTAAATAATACAATCTATTGTGATAAAACAAAAAAATTGCAAGAACTGAACTAACCATCAAAGTGAAGTCTAGCTGTAACTGTAGTCTTGAATCTAATCTGAATAAGGAAAAACATTGCAAAAAAAATAATGCAAACTGGTTAAACTTGAGAGTAGCTGAGATCTGTCATGACAGAACATCGCTTCAATGATATCTGGTGCCATCTAGCGTCGTGAATGGGTATAATGTCTAGACCGCGAATATAAGATGACCCCCTCTTTTTCAGTCTTATTTCAATGCAAAAACACCGTCTTATATTCGGGTCAATACGGTATTAGTATTTATGTACACTTTTTCCCCCCAAAATTCTGGAACAAACCGTCTTCTCCTGTGACGCCGGTACAGTGGTACCACTACATACGAAGTTAATTCGTTCCAGGACCCTGTTCATAAATCAAAATGGTCGTATGTCAAGCAGGATTTTCCCATAGGAATACATTATAATTCCATTAATTCGTTCCACAGCCCAAAAACCTACACAATCCCATTAATTCAATATTTACAATAACATAAATTCAGATGTTTGGGATGGAACTAATGCAAAAAACAGCTGTGTATAAGTCAGTTATGTTTGAAATGTATACTATCACAAAAAGCTCAATTTCTCTGTTTTTTCATCAGAAATTGGAAAATTGCTCAAACTAAGCTTTTTTCTAACGCTGATTTCTAAAAAATAGGAAAAGATATGAACTAACTTTTTTTCTGCTGAAAGAAGAGAGTCTAATCTTTCTTTTGGTGGGTTCCAAGTTTATATAGCATAGAACAGAATTTTCTGTGGGCCTTGCAAAATCGGTCAAAATCCAGTAAAACGGCCGGGAGCAAAGGGCCTTGCTCCGGTGAAAATGGCTGGGAGTGAATGAGTTTTTGTGCTTTTGTTGTAGTAGGAAAAATACATTTTGGTTTGCTGCATTGTGAAAAAAAACTGTTTTAGACCTATTATTTATTCGTATTACATCAACAAAGAGAATGCATCAAAATACAACAGTAAGTTTTTGTTTGTAACTGAACATTTAAGCAAACATATATATGAATGTGTACACTACGTTGTTATGCTGGCATAACAAACCAAATCCAAAAAAAATAATCCAAAAGCTGATCTGATTGAAGAAATTTTGTCTGCGTAAACTATATACGACTGAAAAAAATCGGCCGACTGAAATCAGTTTTTCTCAAATTGGCATCAACACATTACAAACTGAGATTTTTAAACAGACAGTTTATAAAAATCGGGGGGAAAAAAATTGGCCGATTTTGTTATAAAGTTAAATATTAAAGTACGAGGTGTTGTTGAATTGTCAAATGTTCTTATTGGAGTTCATCAAGAGACCCAAAATTATTTTTGTCACAATATATTCTTTAAATTTCTTGTCCAATTAGTCAGCAGAATGTTAATTCCGCTAAATATCGGAATCAGCAATGGCCTCTAAAACCCATTAGTCCAAGGGTCCCCATCTGGCGGGCTGTGGACCGGTACCGGTCCGTGGCGCATTTGCTACCGGGCCGCACAGAAATAATAATTTAATAACGACAGCATTCTGGCCGAATTAACCCTGTGCCCCTGCTTAACACACCAATATCTCTGTCTACTCTAGATATAATACTACCGGATAGATTACAATGTCGTCATAGAAGTCCATTGATTGGACTGCGAGCAGTACATCTTGTTTGTGTATATAATATATCTATGTGCGCTTGTCCTCGATAATAACGTATTACTAGGCCGCGGGCACAGCACATTTGTTCCCGGAAATAATTAGCCCCCACACGAGCGAAGATAACTGGAAAACAGACGTCTTTGGAGATATTTTTACGGCGAAAAGGATATTTTTATGGCGAAAAGGGCACCTGACGAGCCTACAACCTCGAAGACCCACGAACTGCGAAGGAGTGGATTTGTGACCAGTTTGTGAATAAACAGAGAGATCACAAATGACGGCGACCTTATTAAACTTACATTTGAGACAACAACTCTACCGAGGTTCTGGATTAAAGTCATTCTGGAATATCCTGACATCGCGACAAGGGCATTGAAAACCTTGCTACAATTTCCAACATCGTATCTTTATGAAGCGGGCTTCTTAATTAATGTTTAACGACAAGGCGAAGTCGTTAATGGTGAGCGCGGTGTGCAGTTGTTGTGTGCAGCTTACATGACAGGATGAATCTGAGGAGAACTTTTCTACAAGTCCTTCCATGATCAAACGTAAGTTAATATTCCTTTCTTTCAAGAAAGTTTGTAGTGTTTACTTTGGAATCGCTGCATTTGCGCATTTTGCGACTATGTTTAACATTGCGCGCATGCGCAGAACCGCATCGTTGCAATTTTCGATGGGTTGCAAAATTTGTCAGAACACCGGTCCGTGAAAAAAAAGACCCAAATAACACCGGTCCTTGGTGCAAAAAAGGTTGGGAACCCCTGCATTAGTCGGAGCCAAAATGAAGACCAAAGCAGTCCTACACTATCATGAAAGGACGAGCACCAGCGCTAACGTTAGCTTTCCCCGAGAATGATTTTCTCAATGAAAGGCTTTCACGCTAGGAACGATAACGCTGTCCTCTGTGATTATATTAACGGTGTTAGAGGTAAAAGTCGAGTGCATCCATTTCGACAGGGCTAATTACACGGCTACACGTAATGGATGCCATCATTATACCTTTTTAAAAAAAAGCGGGTGGCGTAAATGTCGCCCGAGCGCTAGCGAGCGACCGAAGTTTGTCGTTCTCTGGCTCCGATTTTGACGGAGAATCAGAGGGAGAAATGTCAGGACCCGCTAGGTGACATTTAAACTCGGTCCTTGCGAAGCCCTTGTCTAATTGAGCCTCCCCTCATTAGAATGACGCCAGATGAAAGATTCAGTTTGGAATTTATTTACATTCTGTGAACGCGGTGACTATGGGGTGACATTTGAGGGCCGGGTATATAATGAGCACGCAGTAATGCTCAGCATATTCGCTGCTCGACAAAAGGTGAGGCGGTCAAGTCGATGTTGTTGTGCCCTATAATGTAAATACGTGGACTGGAACGATAACAAAGCGTGATAAACAATATTCAGGATCATATACTGTATATATATTTTAAACTAAAGCTGGGGAAGTTAACTCAGAGTTAACTCCCAAATTATTTAGGATATTTCAACGACGCATTCATTAATTCCCGATGAGTTAATATAACATTTTTTTAACCTGCCATCTTCAGCTGCTTGACATGAAGAATGGGAATCTGTGTGTCTTGTTGGTCTGAACAGTTTTAATGTATCACATGGGAGTGTGATTTACTTTTATTGTGAGTATTCACTGTATTTCGTTTATTTGGAGAAAGCAGCGAGCAGGAAGTGGTTAAGAAAGGACAGATGAAGAAAACAAACAACACCAAGAAATGTACACAAATTAGCAGTGTGAGTTGTAGAACCCAGTATTACGTGATTCACGAAATGTGGATATGTTGACATCCTATTCTATGCTGCCTGATTCCTAATCCTGGCACCGATAGTTTCTCTACTTGAGTGTGTAACTCCACCCTGTTACGCGTGAATCCCTTCAGACGTGTGATAGTCCTGCAGATAAGTGGAATTGCTGCGCTGGGGCTGCCCTCAGACCATGGTAAATGGTAATGGTGTTATACTTATATAGCGCTTTTCCACCTTTCAAGGCTTTACACTATCTCTCATCCAACTACTGGTGACGCAGCACTCGGAGCAACGTGGGGTTCAGTGTCTTGCTCAAGGACACTTAGACGAGTTCATCAAGGCAGAGAATTGAACCCAAAACCTCTGGGTTGGGGGACAACTACTCTACCACTGAGCCACGCCACCCCAAGCCCACAACCATGGCCCCTCCCCAGCCAATCGCGGGTGGTGAGCCACCGCGGCCCATCCCTCCTCACGCAGCTCCAGCAAGAGGGCTGCCGCCAATCCCCCAGGACCCAGGGTGGTCCCCCGGGACATTCTCCAGCCCTTAATTGGGGCGGGGATGAGGGTAGTGCAATTAAAATATGTCCGGTGGACACCATGTGGGGGGCCTGATGACCAAGGAGAAAAAGAAGGGGGTGAGAAGGGATGAGGGGACACGCCACCGCCCTCACCATCGCCCACCCACTCGGTCCTCCAGCCACCACCGTAACCCCCCATCCCACACGGCGCACTAGGTCCGGGGCAGGACAGGATCCCCACCCGGAGTGGGCGACACCCCGCTGACCCATTTGGCACTCAGCCATCGACCCGCGTCGGGGCCCAAGGAGGCTACCTGGGCAGAAAAGAGAGGGGAAGGCGGAAGTAGGAGAGCTACCAGACGTCACAGGGTGGCGCGGGACAAGAGCCCCGACACACACCCGCAACCGGCAGCCCAGGCGAAGAGGAGGCGATGAGTTAATATAACTATTGTAAGACACGGGGTAAAATGGGGGAAACCGGGTGGAGAGCGACACAGTGCAACCAAGGATATAATCGAGTCTTTTCACAGGTCACAATGTTTATGGTAATTTCAAGATCTAAATGCAAACAATAAGAGGAGGGCGCTAGAAGTCGTTCGTAATGGGTGGAGTCCAGTGTCCTTCGTGGCTGCCATTCCTGTGGGCTCTCTCCACCGTAGGCAGGCCTGTGCCGATAAAACAACTACCACCAGTGCGGGTTCCCTAATCTCGATTGCCCCTGACATGATAATTTTTATCCGCTGCGTGACACACTTGTCTTTCGGATACTCACAGCCCAGGCAGAGCCTCTCGCCCTGCCGTTGCGGTTGTCTCACACTGTGACACATTGGACAGGGCCTTCACGTGGTCGTCTGTTCGTTGCTGCCTGGTCATTGCCACCTCTCCTCTTGCCTTGACTTGGCTTCCTCCTGGCTCTTTTCCTCTCTTGCGTCCATGTGCCCTGTGCCTTTTATGGACCAGGGTCATTACTTTGTCCCGCCCCTGTCGGCCTCCAATTGGCTTAGTCCTCAGTCTATTGAGAACGGCAAGAGTGTTACAGGTGTCCTGCATTAGTGTTCTAATGGGCCAATTAGGCTAGAAGTTCAACTAAACACTACAAGCAATGAATACAAAAGCAAACCACATCTCACAAAACTAAAAAAAAATCTAAATAATATTAAAACACTTCCACCCTGTGACATATATTTCTTGAATATAGCAGTACATTTCAAAGTATTCTAAATAATACATTTGACTTTTCAGATTATGTGTACCACTGTGATGTATTTGTATTTATTTCCGTCCTACTTAAAATACATGTTTCTATTAGTCTTTATATTAAAAGTGTGCTAAACACTACTTTTGAGTTAATTATTGGATTATATGTATGCCCGTGCGATTAATTGCAGTTAAACTCACAAAAAACATTGTTAAAACATGTTTCCTTTGACTTTTACCATAAAACTGTACTAAATACTACTTTTGAATTCATTATCAGACTGTGTATGAAAATGTGATTAATTGCAAATGATCGCTCATGATCAAACGAGGAAAAGTGAGAAATTTATACCACGCCAGATTTAAAATACATCTTTTTATGAGCATTTATAATCAGTGTTGGGAATAACGCCGTTCTAACTAATTATTTTTTCCGCCGTTACCGTTACTGACGGTCAAAAGTGGTGCGTTACTTACTCTGAATAAATTGAAGAAACTACCAGCCGTAGAGAGTCTACTCTGCTCTGTTTATTTATCATCCAAGACTAGGGGTGCGTTCAGGTTCGAGAATAGCGCATGTGTTTTGTTTTGTGCTTTTTCTTAGCAAAGATATACCACACAGGACATGCTGGCACTCTGTTTCTTTAATTGCACATATAACTTCAACATTAAGACAAACGTACGGCTCTCGGCAGGCCGTGACTCTAACTCACTCCCGCATCATGTGAGCAAAACAATATTGGCGCCGTGTGCACTTTAGGGTGCCTCGGATAATTCTGTATCAGAATATTACAGCACATACTTCTTATGACTCCAGGCTGTTTGTCCCTGCTCATTCAATTAGACAATGCTTTCCAAAGCTTGCTAATGTTTGTTTTTGCTACACCTGAATGCTCGCCTCGTTCCCATCCCCCACTGTTAGCCAATAAGAATGCTGCTTCCATCTTGAGGACGGCAGACACTTTGAGGGTGAAAGGAGAAGTAGAGGGATGAGGCTACCTGAATGCACCACCTGGATAGATGCGATGGAAGTGATTGTGATTGGCTGAGGGTTAGAGTCATGTGCCATGGTAAGCCAATCAGAGCCGGTGTTTTCACACACAAACCGGAATAGTGCGTGCGGCAAACACACACACGCAAAACAGATGCAGAGGGATATGATGGCAGAGCATTCAGAGGAAAATTTGTGCTTTACGAGGTGGAGATATAAACACTATATCAAGTCAAAATACTTGAAGTACAGTAGGCTATGTCTACTTGACCAGTTATCCCAGGTTGTGAGACTTAGATTTAATTGATTAAACTCACTTTATATTGTTTGCTGCTGACTGTTATGTTATTATATTGTTTACTGTTTATTTTTGTTGCACTTCAAGTGTAGGATAAATCTGTTGCTGGCGAAGTACAATAAATATTACAAGGTTCTATAACACAACTACCTGTCTGTTCTTCTCTATTCAACTGACTCGAATACTGCTCAGAAAATTTAAAATTCTTTGACATACAACAACTTTTTTTTTTTAAGTAACGGAAATAGTTACTTTCCCTGGTACCTAGTTACTTTTACTATAGAATAATTCAGTTACTAACTCAGTTACTTTCTGGAAGAAGTAGTGAGTAACTATAACTAATGACTTTTTTAAAGTAACGTGCCCAACACTGTTTATAATTTTAAAAAATTAAATGTGCTAAATTCTAGTCCTCATTTTTGGATTGTGTGCATGACAATGTAATTAATCGCACTAAAATACAAATTTCAATTGGCTTTCGTTATTAAAATGTGATAAATACTACTTTTAAATGTATTATTGGGTTGTGTCAATCACAGTGCAATAATAAAATAAAATCCTAGTTAATCACATGCGATTAATCAGGATTAAAAGGTCTAATCATTGCCCAGCCTTATTACAAACCCTAGAACTCAACATCATGTTTTTCATCTAAAAGTCGTTTTCAAGACGAAGGCGTCACAGGAGGTGTCGCAGATGGCCTCCATATTGCGTCTCTGATATTACTTATCGAGGTGATTATTGCTGATCTTTTTCCTCCTCGGCTCATTTTCTCATTAAGCTCGGAGACAAAGTTCAGCGAAGGATGGTGTCGCAGTGGCGGTCAGATGTGCCCTTCAACGCTCGCATCGGGATGTGCGCGGCATCGCGCTCATTGCGGGATAAAAACGTCGTTGGCATTCCGCTCAGTCAGCCGCGGCGGATTTGATGAGGATGTCACATTAAAAATGCATGCGCCTCATATGTTCTTTGGCCTTTGTCTCTCCAGCCGTGGGAAACGAGCGGACACCGGTGACAAATAAGGACAATGCTTGCGACGCACTCGTTTGTCAAGTCAACCCCCCACCCCAACCGATGGGAGAACCTGAAAAATTGAGATGTTTTATAGCCATACGAAAAATGTGCACATAGTGTACAATGCGACCACAGACTTTCAGTCAGTTGAGCGAGTGTAAGTCCACCCAAAGAACGAAAAGTAAAGTTTTCTGTTGGTAGAGTGGGAGAGACAGCGTGTTTCCAAAGGATGCAGAAGACCCCCTACATCCCAGTTGCCTCTCGGGGGAAATATAGTTTGGAGTTTGATCGTGAGGTATCCATCACGCTGATGATGAATGCATAATTAATTCCCATCATTCCTGTGATCCCCCTTCAGACTCTAGCCTGAGAAAATTACATGGCGGGCACAAGGCAGCAGTAAGCTGCTATCCAGCCGTTCTTACCGCCATCCACCATCCTACCATCTATCATCCCCATACCACCATCGATCCCCTGTTCTACCTATTCATCCATTCCAATATCCCCCATCACACCACACTTTTTCCCATTCCACCACCACCCATCCTACCATGCATCCAACAATATATCTACTCTCCTATTTAGCCAGCTTGCCAAAAACTGTCCGTTCATTACCCTCCATTAATCATTTCACCATGGCTCCATCCTCCCATTTAACCATCCATCCATACAATCCCCCATCCTGCCAAAATCAATTACAACCATCCACCAGGTCAGCTATTCTGTCAACCCACCCGCCATCCATCTTGCCTTATCAGACCATTTTTCCTATTCTAGCCTCTCAACATCCACCCAACAATATCCTCAAATTTAATATCTGCAATATCCATCCATCCATCCATCCATCCATCCATCCATGGATGGATCCATCCACCCTCCCCAGTCTGCTACAGTGGGGAGAACAAGTATTTGATACACTGTAGAGGTCTGTAATTTGTATCATAAGTTCTCTTCAACTGTGAGGGACGGAATCTAATACAAAAAAACAGAAAATCACGTTGTATGATTTTTAAATAATACATTTGAATTTAATTGCATGAAATAAGTATTTGATACATCACAAAAATCAAATTTAATATTTGGTACAGAAACCTTTGTTTGCTATTACAGATACCAAACGTTTCCTGTAGTCCTTGACAAGGTTTGTACACACTGCAGCAGGGATTTTGGCCCACTCCTCCATGCAGATCTTCTCCAGAGCCTTCAGGGCTGCTGTCGGGCAACACGGACTTTCAGCTCCCTCCATAGATTTTCTATCGGGTTCAGATCTGGTGACTGGCTAGGCCACTCCAGGACCTTAAGATGCTTCTTACGGAGCCACACTTTAGTTGCCTTGGCTGTGTGCTTTGGGTCGTTGTCATGCTGGAAGACCCAGCCACGACCCATCTTCAGGGCTCTCACTGAAGGAAGGAGGTTTTCAGCCAAGATCTGGCGATACATAGCCCCATCCATCCTCCCCTCAATACGGTGCAGTCGTCCTGTACCCTTGGCAGAGAAGCAGCCCCCATAAAATGATGTTTCCTCCTCCATGTTTCACGGTTGGGATGGTGTTCTTGGGATTGTACTCATCCTTCTTTTTCCTCCAAACATGACGAGCCGAGTTTAGACCAAAAAGTTCAATTTTGGTCATATCTGACCACATGACCTTCTCCCATTGCTCCTCTGGATCATCCAGATGGTCAGTGGCAAACTTCAGACGTGTCTGGACATGCACTGGCTTCAGCAGCGGGACCTTGCATGCGCTGTAGGATTTTAATCCATGACGGCGTAATGTGTTTCCGATGGTTTTCTTCGAGACTGTGGTTCCAGCTCTCTTCAGGTTATTGACCAGGCCCTGCCGTGTAGTTCTGGGCTGATCCCTCACCTTCCTCGTGATCAGTGATGCCCCACGAGGTGAGATCTTGCATGGAGCCCCAGAACAAGGCAGATTGACCGTCAAATTGAACTTCTTCCATTTTCTAATAATCGCTCCAATAGGTATTACCTTCTTACCAAGCTGCTTGCTTATTTTCCTGTAGCCCATCCCAGCCTTGTGCAGGTCTATTATTTTATCTCTGATGTCCTTACACAGCTATTTGGTCTTGGCCATTGTGGAGAGGTTGGAGTTTGTTTGTTTGAGCATGTGAACAGGTGTCTTTTACACAGGTAACAAGTTCAAACAGGTGCAGTTACTTCCGGTAATGAGTGGAGAACAGGAGGGGTTCTTAAGAAAGAACTAAGAGCCAAAATATTTACTAGTTGGTAATGTATCAAATACTTATTTCATGCAGTTAAACACAAATTTATTATTTAAAAATTATACAATGTGATTTTCTGGATTTTTGTATTAGATTCCATCCCTCACAGTTTAAGAGAATTTACGATACAAATTACAGACCTCTACATGGCTTGCAAGTGGGAAAACCAGCAAAATCGGCAGTGTATCAAATACTTGTTCTCCCCACTGTATTTCATCATCCACTCAATTCATTCATCCATCTTACCCTATCCAACCATTCGGGATGTCCCGATCACATATTTTTCCACCTGAGTCCAAGTCACCCAGTTTTGAGAATCTGCCAATACCGAATCCCAATCCGATACTGAAAAAAAGCCCCCCCCCCCCCAAAAAAAAAAAATGTTCTAAACATGTTACTGTCCCACTGTGCCACCTTCATAATGTGAATAATTTTAAAACAATAAAAAAAATAGAAAAATGCTTTTCTTTATTAAATGCTTCATTGAGTGAGTCCACTCAAATCCACTCACGCTTTGATGCTCACACTGCTGAGAACAGCCTCTCACTTACACAATGAGTTGCCACGGCACACTTATGCAAGTTTAATAATGATTGACACGTGTGTTCTTTTGATTGTAGAGCTACCAATTTCTCTGGCAAGATCAAAGCTGAAAACCTGTCAATCATCGTGAACTTTAACTCATTTGCTCCCAAAAACGTATAAATACGTTCTATTTTTAATTGCTTCAGTGTCCCAAAAACGTATTTATACGTCTTTTGCGTTTTTTTATTTTTTATTTTATTTTTACAAGATGCATATATAGATTCCAATCTATCTAAAATATAATGCACAAAGCTCAAAACCCATTTTAAAGCAATAAAACTGGCCACTGGAGGTCAGTAGCGCATTTGGTAAGAACTCATCTCGGGCCACGAAAGGAAGTGAAGAAAAATAGTCAGGAAACGGAAGTCGGAGGGATCTTGTGAAGACGTGTGAGAATTTGAGAAAAATATGGAGAACGATCGGGGGAAAAAAAGGCAAACGACACTGGAGGAGTGTTTTGAAAAGAAAACGAAACCACCGTCAAAGAAGGATTTTAAAAAATCTATCTTGATGAGACAGACGGTGACGTCCACAACAGCGTCAGGTTCCACACGCGTTCTGCGGAGCTCACGTTGCGTTACTCCTTAGACCGAGGTTGAAACCAACGATGAAAATGATGAAAAAAGTGAGACCGATCTTGATCCGGACTCAGATTAGCCACGGAAGCAACCGAGAGCCTTCCCCGTTGTTATGTGCGCAGATAGTTCAACAGTTCAGTAGTTTAGTTATGTGTAAATAAATTGTTACTTTGCAATCAAAAGCTCTATTTGTCTTGTTGTTTATCTTATTTTGTAAAAGGAAAATATTATTCAGATGTTTGGGATGTAACTAAAGCAAAAAATAGCTTCTTTCACAAAAAGCTCAATTTCTCCGTTTTTTTCATCAGAAATTGTGAAATTGCTCAAACTAAGCTATTTTCTAATGCTGATTTCTCAAGAATGAAAAAAAGATGAACTTACATTTTTCCTGCTAAAAGAAGAGAGTAATCTTTTTTTTTGGTGGGTTCCATGTTTATATAGCAATAGAACAGAATTTTTTGTGGGCCTTGCAAAATCTGTCAAAATCCAGTAAAACAGCCGGGAGCGAAGGGCCTTGCTCCGGTAAAAATGGCTGGGAGTGAATGAGTTAAGTATCAAACGCACGCTGGACAGTGACTGCACTGCTTATTGAAGCAGAAAAACATAAATATATATATATACAGTATATTTTTTAGTTAAAACCCAATCCTTTTCACCTGATTCCAATCCTCTGAACAATGGCCCGATTTCAGATCACGTGATCGGATCAGGACATCCCTTCCAACCATTCTACACATCCTACCATCGCTCACATCTCACATCCATCCGTTCCCCTTTCTCACAATCCTGCCAACCCAGCATCCATCCACCCATCCCCCATCATACAATCCATTATCACCCAATTATCACGTCACCGTGTCCCCATTCTACCAGTTATCCATTCCACCACACAATCCTCCAGTCAGTACACATTCAACCATCCGTCTATTCACCTAGCCAGCAATCCTGCCAACCCACCATCCATTCGCTCCCATCCATCCATTCCACCCTTGCATCCCACTAATGCCCAACTATCCCCCATCCAGTCAGTCTGCCAACCTACCATCCATACATTCTCCGCACCCAACGATTCTCACCATACAGCTGTTGAATTCGCCTCCCCAGCCAAGCCGCATGGAAACAGCTACAGCCAAGACAAGTGCCGCTCGGCCGATGCTGCCTTGCGTGCGCCAACCCGGAAGGCTGAACTTCGCATGTTCTCTTCTTATTTTAACCCTTTGTACTGACTCCATGTTTCAAAAGTTTGAAGAAGACTCACTGAAAACAGGTTGAAAACTTATTCGTCGACAGTGGTCAACCACGACTTACCACGACACATGACTTTAACCCTCAGCCAATCACAATCACTTCCATCGCATCTCTCGAGGGGCTGCATTTAGGTAGGCTCGTTTCCCGACAATTCACGTCACCTTCAAAGCGCCTGCCGTCCTCAAGATGGAAGCAGAATTATTGCTGGCTGACAGTGGGAGATGGAAACAAGGCTAGCATCAGGTGTAGCAAACACAGAAACGTTACCAAACTTTGGAAAGCATTGTCTAATTGAATGAGCAGGGACAAACAGCTTGGAATCAGAAGTACGTGCGCTATTCTCGAACCTGAACGCACCCCAAGTCTTGGATGACAAATCAACAGAGCAGAGAGTCGACTCGACACGGCTGGTAGTTTCTTCAATTTATTCAGAGTAAGTAACGCACCGCTTTTGACCGTCAGTAACGGTAACGGCGTTGTAACGGCGGAAAAAGTAATTAGTTAGATTACCCCGTTACTGAAAAAAATAACGCCGTTACGTAATGGCGTTATTTATAACGGCGTTATTTATAACGGCGTTACTCCCAACACTGGTATCTATTGTTTCTTTAAACTATGGTGTGCTATTTATTTTACATTAGGTGTATTAGAGTAGTGCAGTCCTACAGTACATATGAGGAATGATACTATTCCCTGATTACGTGTGTTAGAGTAATGCAAACAGTTAGACGGTGCCTACGAGAAACGGTACCATTTTTCCTTTTCCCCCTCATGAGCACCGATAAGGTGATTCACTTTACTGTGTTCAAGGCCACTGAGTGAAGTCTGCCTAAACTATAGTTGAATGAATGTGTTATACTAATGCAAACAATTATATGGTGTGTGCAAGAACGGTACCTTTTCCCTTCACAGCCAACCCCTTGTCCCACCATCCCCTATCCAGCCATCCTGTCATTGCCCCATCCATCCAAAAACCTTCCATCCCTCATTTCACTCCACCATCCTGTCATAGACTCATCCTACTATCCATCCATTCCCCTGCAACCCCATCCACCATCCCCTGCACTTTTCTCAATGTTCGCATGGATGATAAACGGACAAGGTTACAAAGTATTTACACAAATAAGTTGAGCGCGATCGATCGGCGGTGCCACGCCGCCGTACCCTGCGGGATGAGGCCTCCCCGGAAGAATGCACAATCCCGCCGGCCCGCCCTCATTGGAGACGCAGATTGTGTCGGACTGATCAATGAGAGGCGCCGCCGAGCCATCAATCTCGCCGAATAGGAAGAAGGCAGCATTAGCATGTATTAGCCGCCGTGTCCTGACAACGTCCTCTAAGCCGGAGTTGGCGGTAAACCAGCCACCCGTGGGACACCAACGCACACACCTGCGCGAGGACGAGAGGCGTTACTTAAAGACAACGGGGACGTGCCGACGTCTCTGTGATCACGTCGCTGTCACCGTATAAAGGCTCTTTGAAGACAAATACTCCTACACAGGTTACGGAGAGTTAATAAAAGACTGATGTCACCTTTCGACGCCCTGTAGCATCACGCAGGATTTACACTGCTGGAGCGAATGCGCACTGACTGACGTAGACTGTACAGGACAGGCCTGGAGGCCATCCCGCCCTTGTTTAAAACTACACGAATGCGTTTTGGTAGTTTTTATGTTATGAGTCAGGATTTTGTAACATTAGGGAACCTTAGGAACACAAGCAAGAAGGTGCATTATCTTCAAAGTAAACATCAAAAGGAAAGGAGCACTTGGTCACACTCGTGGTGAGAACATCACATCTCATCTCATTTTTGCCACCCTGACACCAACACCTTCCGATTCTGTCGAGTCCCATCAACGCACAGCCCAAAAAAATAAAGCGGAACACAGTCGGATCAATAATGCAGCCGTTTACAAATGACTCCATCCGCTGACGTTATTTGTAAGCCGTGAACTAGCCGAAGGGTGAGTAAAATGTCAGTTTAAGTGTTGAATATTAAGAGCAGTGCGATCTGATCTTTGCCCTCGGGGCGAGTGTCTGCTGCTAGAAAAGTATTCATAACAAAATAGCTATTCCATTACAACGACATATCCTATTTTTCCGACTATTAGTCACTCTGGAGTATAAATCACATTTTTGGGGGGGGGGGGGGGGGGGGGGGGGGGGATTTTATTTGATCAGAGACCAAGAACAAACATTATTACGCATTATAGTAATAGCAAATGGAGAACGTCTGTTAAGGTATTATTATTATTTTAATTTTAATTTTATTTGAATTATAAGGTAATATTAAGTTATTCAAATATAGCTTTTCACTTTTAAATCAAAAAATGTCAAACTCAAGGCCCGGGGGCCAGATTTGGCTCACCACATCGTTTCGTGAGGCCTGCAGAGGGATTTTTTTTTTTTTTTTTGGTTAACATGAAATTTGAAATTGAGAATTTTTGTTTTCCCCTTAAAAAATAATAAAGATGGTTTGAATTATCTTTTTAATATTGAAATTTTGGTAACACTTTATAATAACTACCCGTTTTACTAGTTAATAGATCATTAGTAAACTGTTAAAAAATGATTTATTGTTGATTTGTGAAGTATTTGTTAACAGTTTGTTAAGCATTTACAGGGTGTTCCCATATGGCTGACCCCATTCTAAATGCCCATGCTAAGTTGATGGATCTTAATAAAACTATATACACTTTATGTTGAAGGTCATAAGTTTTATTGGTTAAATATACAAAGGAAAGTGCAAATATTTGTTGGTTCTATGGCAGATTTTCATAAATGTGCAACATGAGCACTGCCTGCAAAATGCCTTATCAAAACGCCTTTTCTTTTGAAGTGAACGGCATTTCTTAACCTGAAAGATAGAAATGCCAAACGTTGCATACAAAAACTTGAAACGTTTCTACACAAACTGTGTTTCAGGTTAAGAACACCCTGTAAATGCTTAACAAACTGTTAACAAATACTTCACAAATCAACAATAAATCATTTATCAACAGTTTACTAATGATCTATTAACTAAAAAAACGGATAGTTATTAAAAAGTGTTACCGAAATTTTTTTGTTTGGTTGTTTTTTAACCCTTTAACACATGGGCCTATTTTGTCCGAATTGGCATGCCTTTGATGTTGCCTTCATATATCAAAGAAAAAATGTTCACAATGGCCTGGTTGGTTCTCTTTTTTCAGAACACCATAACCTTCATATCCAAACTGTTGTTTTCTTCACTGACCTATTATAATCAACATATTGGACCCAAAAAGACCAACAACAAAAAAAAAAGCCAACATTTTTGTCAATATTTGTAACATTGATGTCCCATTGACAACCAAACATGCTCAACGAAAAGTTTTGAAGCTTGATAATATTTATTCAGCTTGTTAGGATAAACATTCAACAGAAAAAAATGAGACTGAATAGTTTTATATTAGATAATTCAACAGAAGCAGTAGGTATGGTTATCAGCGTTTTTGGTCTTTCTACATACTTTGGTTCAAACAGGTAGACCAACAGTGTAAAATAGTGAAATATATTAGTATATATTTATATGTATGTAAATATCATCTAACACAAAAAGGGTCTGGAGGATATCCCTTTGTGAGGTTAGGTATTGCACCCATCACCTAATCAAAAGTACATGGCGGAAAACACAGACAAGACTGAAAAAGCAGTTTCTGCTCTTGCACCCCTCTTTAAAATAAACTGCTGTATTTTAAGCTGAAAGAACTGCTGTGTTTGACAGAAAAATGTGTCTATATGCTGCCATAGCAGATTCATGGCGCATTAAGCCCCCGAACTATTTTTAATTTGTCCGCTTTACCCTGGAGACCCCCGTTTACAGACGTCGCGCAACCGCTTTTGTTTCAAACCAGCAATAAAACAAAGGTGATTAATTATATTTATTAATCAAAATGTCTGCCATTTTTAGTTTGGAATCATTTATTGATGTCTAATATTTCGGGGTTTTTTTTGTTTGTTTTGTTTTTTAAAAACGACTTTAAAAAATTATTCACTCGCATATTTTAAACTTTTAAGCAAATGACGTCACAATGAAAAAAATGGCGTCCGTAAAAAAGTCACGGATATCTACCTCATAACTATCACTTAATTGTATCTAATTTGTTACTGTCGCATTTTCGCCGATATGTTAAATGATAAATAATGGATCCAAACAAAGAAAACTTGAAAAAAATGTTTAAAAGGGTGAATATATGAAAAAGAAAATCTCGACCACTCCTTGATGTTTGCGATTTCTGCATCGCGACCCTTGTTATATTACTATGTTTCATCCATAAAATCCCCCAAAAATCCAGCGATGGCAATTCAAAGCTCTGTCTTGACACTCAGTGATACAGTGCCTTGCAAAAGTATTCAGCCCCCTTGAATCTTGCAACCTTTCGCCACATTTCAGGCTTCAAACATAAAGATATGAAATTTAATTTTTTTGTCAAGAATCAACAACAAGTGGGACACAATCGTGAAGTGGAAAACATTTATTGGATAATTTAAACTTTTTTAACAAATAAAAAACTGAAAAGTGGGGTGTGCAATATTATTCGGCCCCTTTACTTTCAGTGCAGCAAACTCACTCCAGAAGTTCAGTGAGGATCTCTGAATGATCCAATGTTGTCCTAAATGACCGATGATGATAAATAGAATCCACCTGTGTGTAATCAAGTCTCCGTATAAATGCACCTGCTCTGCGATAGTCTCAGGGTTCTGTTTAAAGTGCAGAGAGCATTATGAAAACCAAGGAACACACCAGGCAGGTCCGAGATACTGTTGTGGAGAAGTTTAAAGCCGGATTTGGATACAAAAAGATTTCCCAAGCTTTAAACATCTCAAGGAGCACTGTGCAAGCCATCATATTGAAATGGAAGGAGCATCAGACCACTGCAAATCTACCAAGACCCAGCCGTCCTTCCAAACTTTCTTCTCAAACAAGGAGAAAACTGATCAGAGATGCAGCCAAGAGGCCCATGATCACTCTGGATGAACTGCAGAGATCTACAGCTGAGGTGGGAGAGTCTGTCCATAGGACAACAATCAGTCATACACTGCACAAATCTGACCTTTATGGAAGAGTGGCAAGAAGAAAGCCATTTCTCAAAGATATCCATAAAAAGTCTCGTTTAAAGTTGCCGCAAGCCACCTGGGAGACACACCAAACATGTGGAAGAAGGTGCTCTGGTCAGATGAAACCAAAATTGAACTTTTTGGCCACAATGCAAAACGATATGTTTGGCGTAAAAGCAACACAGCTCATCACCCTGAACACACCATCCCCACTGTCAAACATGGTGGTGGCAGCATCATGGTTTGGGCCTGCTTTTCTTCAGCAGGGACAGGGCAGATGGTTAAAATTGACGGGAAGATGGATGCAGCCAAATACAGGAACATTCTGGAAGAAAACCTGTTGGTATCTGCACAAGACCTGAGACTGGGACGGAGATTTATCTTCCAACAGGACAATGATCCAAAACATAAAGCCAAATCTACAATGGAATGGTTCAAAAATAAACGTATCCAGGTGTTAGAATGGCCAAGTCAAAGTCCAGACCTGAATCCAATCGAGAATCTGTGGAAAGAGCTGAAGACTGCTGTTCACAAACACTCTCCATCCAACCTCACTGAGCTCGAGCTGTTTTGCAAGGAAGAATGGGCAAGAATGTCAGTCTCTCGATGTGCAAAACTGATAGAAACATACCCCAAGCGACTTGCAGCTGTAATTGGAGCAAAAGGTGGCACTACAAAGTATTAACGCAAGGGGGCCGAATAATATTGCACGCCCCACTTTTCAGTTTTTCATTTGTTAAAAAAGTTTAAATTATCCAATAAATTTTGTTCCACTTCACGATTGTGTCCCACTTGTTGTTGATTCTTGACAAAAAATTAAAATTTTATATCTTTATGTTTGAAGCCTGAAATGTGGCGAAAGGTTGCAAGGTTCAAGGGGGCCGAATACTTTTGCAAGGCACTGTACATGCTACATGGAATTTTTGGATCAAAACAAGGTAAGTAGCCTACACGATAATGTTTCGTTAAAGTCATGGCGTCTGTAATTCTGCTCTCGCGTGCTCTTGATTGATTGACACACAGCCAGGGTAACAAAGGAGTGACTTCGTAAAAAGCATTTCAAGGTCCTGGAGTGGCCTAGCCAGTCTCCAGATCTCAACACCATAGAAAATCTGTGGAAGGAGTTGAAAGTCCGTGTTGCCCAATGACTAGAGGATATCTGCATGGAGGAATGGGCCAAAATACCAGCAACAGTGTGTGAAAAGCTTGTGAAGAGTTACAGAAAACGTTTGGCCTCTGATATTGCCAACAAAGGGTACATAACAAAGTAATGAGATGAACTTTTGGTATTGACCAAATACTTATTTTCCACCATGATTAGCAAATAAATTATTTAAAAATCAAACAATGCGATTTTCTTTTTTTTTTTTCCACATTCTGTCTCTCATGGATGAGGTTTACCCATGTTGACAATTACAGGCCTCTCTAATATTTTCAAGTGGGAGAACTTGCACAATTAGTGGTTGACTAAATACGTATTTGCCCCACTGTATATTGAAAAAAAAACGTTAGCCACCCTTTGTGGGGGTCGGCACTACTTCGCGGTTTTTCACTTATCGCTGCGGGTTCTGGTCCCCATTAACCGCAAAAAATGTGTGATCGGTGTGTATTGTATTTTCCTTTTTATGTTTTTTTGTTTGTTTGTGTTTTTTTAAATTATAAACCCCAAAACATAGATCTAATAGATGTTCATCAATGTGCACTGTCCCCATCAAATTATTGAAAAAATAAACATGTTAATAAGAAAAAAAAGGAAAACAGAAAAAGTTTTTTTTCCATTTTTATTTTTTAATTAAATAACCCTGGTAGCAAATAGCATTCAGAGTGCCTATTTCATAGCTGTCACTGTGGGGCAAAAACATAATTTGCACCTCAGTATAAGTAGCAGTCCGAGTCAAACTAGATGCAACTTAGCCTAAAGTCCAGAAAATACGGTACTATAAGACTATCTATATTTAGAATAGTCTAAACTGCTGACTTTTCTAGCGGCTTTTTTGTCACATTTGTAGTTTCTATCGTAAGTGGCTTTAATGCCAAGTTGGTATTTAAAAGGAGTAAACATACCCCCTAATCTTCAAATTTTGTGTTTTCATGGCGGCGAGGCGGCGGACTACACGTCAACAAGAACTTTTGGCAATTATCAGGCAGAAGTAATCAATTCCCATCAACGGCGCTCCTGCTGGCATTTACGTTTTGAGGTAGCGAGGATTTGAGGAACGGCAATCGATCGGAGGCCTTCGGGAGCTTGATGCTTTGAAACAAACAAAAACACTTCAAAGAGCAGCTTATCGGCGCAACGTGGCTCATTTAGTTGGAGTCATTGTCGTTTCGGTGTTGTTTTCACATGCGTCAGGCCAATCAGCTCTCGTCTGCCCTGGTGCCCCCCTCGGATGATTCGTTGGATTTATTCCATCTGGATCGTGTTCCGTCTCCCGTGGCTCATTTGTTGTTGCATTTTCTTCACTGCCAACTTTACTGCTTTGTTTTGTTTTCGTCCTTCTTGCCAGGCTTCAAGTTGTTGCACCAGTTTTTAATAAAAGCTCACTTTCCGTGTATTTCGCCAAGGTGAAAATCTGCTCCCGTAGTCACTCTTACGTCGACATCTTATTCCTTTAGGTGGCAATTACGCCGCGTTTCTGTGAAATGTTTCTTGAAATCCTTTAAAAAATCCCCGCAGCAGCTTTGTTTTGGAGTGAACAAGCCGTGAAAATCCGAGAGATAACTACGCACGGAGGCCGGCCAGAATTTGAATGGCATTATTATTTTCTTAAGTCCTGTTTTTTTCTTGGAGGTCAAACACGCACCCTCGGAATAATTCGCTAGAAGTACAATGCCGAATTCCAACTTTCCTATTAAGAGCAGACAGGCCCTTTGTGTTTCTTTTTAACCTCGCAAGGCGACTTGAACGGGAATCTCACCAAAGCTATTACAACCTCCACAGGCTCCTCGCGGACAGAGCCGGAGGCTCACAGGGACACCTTGACATTAGCCCGGCAATTAGACGGCAACACAAAAAGCGCGTGTGGGCGCGTGTGCGCGGCGGTCAGGGAACATCCACGCCGGAAGAGCTTTTAATTTAATTTACACGATGGGAGCCGCTCCAAATTGTATGCTATTACATGGCATTAAGTCAAAATGTATGCATTTCCATTACTGTTAAGGTAAAAACCAAGGCTGCACTTATTTGACGGAAGAAAAACTGATTCGTCCGATGTCACTCAGATTTGACATCCAATTCATTCCCTTTCAACAAAATGTCCACAAAATTCATGTG
Source organism: Corythoichthys intestinalis (assembly GCF_030265065.1). Lineage (NCBI taxonomy): Eukaryota > Metazoa > Chordata > Actinopteri > Syngnathiformes > Syngnathidae > Corythoichthys > Corythoichthys intestinalis. The sequence goes on along the minus strand of NC_080414.1, from coordinate 14,236,691 downwards.
AAGTATGGTTTCATATTTATAAATGAAACAGTGAACCAGGCCCGGATCTAGATTTACCCACCAGAGTGAGCACTAAGAAATCTTGAGGGGGCACCCCCAATGCAAGCTTTTTTTTACCCTCTGCATTTCTCCAGGCTTGGGACCGGCGCAAGTAGGACAGTGGCTTGTGTCCTGTTGAGGCTGCATTACCGTATTTTTCGGACTATAAGTCACAGTTTTTTTCATATTTTGGCTGGGGGTGCGACTTATACTCAGGAGCGACTTATGTGTGGAATTATTAACACATTATGATATAATTTCACATGTTATTTTGGTGTTTTGCAGTGACACTGATGGTTTTGTAAAGTTGTTAGCATGTTCTTATGCTATAGTTATCTGAATAACTCTTTATAGCTATGGCCACGTTCGCGTTCTGCCTTTGACAGTGTATGTTCAATTGTATTATTGACTTTTTTATCTTGAAATGGATGCATTTAGTTTGTGGCGCTTTCACGCCCACGTGAGGGCGCACTCGCACTTGTTTACGTGAGGAAGAGTGCTCACACGCCAGAAGAAGACGGACAGCTACGTAGCTCTGCGTGAGTGAGTGAGTGAGTGAGTGAGTGAGTGAGTGAGTGAGTGAGTGAGTGAGTGAGTGAGTGAGTGAGTGAGTGAGTGAGTGAGTGAGTGAGTGAGTGAGTGAGTGAGTGAGTGAGTGAGTGAGTGAGTGAGTGAGTGAGTGAGTGAGTGAGTGAGTGGGCGAGTTAGCGAGAGAGAATAGACGGCTGCGAACCTACTTTCATTGTTTATGCTTTTAAATCATCTCTACAGAGGCAACGCCTGCGTGTATCATCTTTTCTTTTGTTGTTGTGTGTTTTCCACCCGCGATCGGACACTTAGAGCCAGTTGTGTGGTTGTTTGAACGATGTGCTAATGATAGCGAACGCATGCTAACCTGTTACTTATTACTAATAGTACCTGATTATCATTTTTTTACGTTGATGTGAACCTGTTTTCTGTCGAGGACCAAATTGATTCAGCAAATTATACGGACGTCCAGCATTGTCTTTTGGGAGTTCGCTGTATAGCCAGGACCGAGCCGTAGCGTAGGACAGTATATTCACATTTCGTTGTTCATTCACTGTACACTGTACATTTATTTAGCATGTTGCTCTCTATTGTATTTTTATATTAAATTGCCTTTCAAGATGACATGTCTGTTCTATGTGTTGGATTTTATCAAGTAAATTTCCCCCAAAAATTCGACTTATACTCCGGTGCGACTTGTATGTTTTTTTTCTCTTCGTTGGGCATTTTATGGCTGGATCGACTTATACTCAGGAGCGACTTGTAGTCCGAAAAATACGGTAATTTTCTGGGGGTTTGTTTTGTTTTGTTTTTTTCATTCATCTATCTACTTATTCTCGCAGTCGGCGTGATGTCACGATGGCATCATCTCGCATAGCAACGTGTCGCCATTTTGAGATGGGGGCACACACAGGTAAACATCCGTAGACAAACGTTGTCTGAAATACGTATATTTCAGCTGTGTTTTGCGTCTTTTTTTCCCATAAAAAAGCCTTAAACATGACTTATTATTATCACGAGTCACTGCCGACAGACGCGAGGAGGCGATACAACTTAAAACTAGGCCTGCAAGCAGGACTGAACGGGCCCTCGCACTTTGGCGCAACTCGGACGTCACGCAGGTCGGGGTGGTGGCAGAAAGCCCACCCTCTAATCATCTAATGAGAACCTAACATGCTTTAAACTCGCTTCTTTTTTTGGGATGAGAAATTGTTTTGAGTTTTCGAGCATGCAATGGCCACAAATTCTGCTGCCACTAGTTGGCGCTACAGAGTCGATGCAAATGACCACTGCTGGACTCTTCAGGGTAAGACTCTCACCAAGCAATGGAAGCTTGGAGCAGATGTCATGTATATCTGACAAGTTATGACTGTTCAAAATGTGTGGAGAGACAGAATGGTGACAGCCATTATCACTTTCCTGTTGGACCCTTCTGCTTCAACCAAACCTTAATCATTTTCATCAGGCATCTGAACACATGTCTTAAGGCTCCCCTTATGCAGGTTTGAGGTAGATTGATTTTTTTCCCTTTAGAGGAGGAGTGTGTCCCGTAAAAAAGGGCATTTCCTGTTCCCACTAGGAGGCGCCAGGCACAAATGGTAAATTATCAATCCAGTCCTGCTCAGGCTGGGATACCTCACACACATGCCAGATTTAAAATAGATTGAACGTTGTATGAGGGAGTTATCAGTAATTTTCCGAATTCGGTGTTTTGCCGAAAAGATGGCCGACTTTGGCACTCTGCCCAGGTCAGGCCCGTGAATTAAAACACACCATTTTGATAATTTATGATTTCATATGCCTCATGAACAGTCTCCCCAATTTTGAGGATGATCGAACAAATTCCCTAGGTGCCAAGGTCTCAAATGTGCACACTGTAAATCGATAAAAATTTCACATTCAATCCAAAATACCCGATTTCCTGTTGGGTTTGGAATGCGTGTGCAAGAGACTTTTTGGAGCAGTTTTGTACAAGGTATCGACTCTCCGAATTTCATCCCTCTACGTTGAAAAAACCTAAATGGAGAGGCCTTTCTGAAAAATTCAAGGGGGCGCCACTGTGCCATTTTGTTACATGTTTTCGTAACATTGCAAGATTATTGAACGTTACGCAATGCCGCATGTATGTGCTAATTTTGGTGAGTTTTCGTGCATGTTCAAGCCTCCAAATGTAAACTCCTACTGTGAACCGATAAAAATTTCACATTCGATCCAAAATACCCGATTTCCTGTTGGATTTGGAATATGGATGCAAGAGACTTTTTGGAGCAGTTAGACATAAGGTATCTACTCCCCAAATTTCATCGCTCTACGTTGAAAAAACCCAATATGAGAGGCCTTTTTTAAAACTTCTTTCTGTCGCCACTAGTTGGCACTGTAGAGTTGATGCAAATGACCACTACAAGACCCTTCAAGGTATGACTCTGAACAAACAAGGGAAGTTTAGCACAGATTTGTTGTATATCTGCCGAGTTATGACTGTTCAAAGTTTTTGGCGAGACAAATTGTTGACGGTCATTTTCACTTCTGGTTTGGACCTCTCCGCTTCAACGAAACCTGAATGTTTTTCATCAGGCACCTGAACACATGTCTTGAGGCTCCCCTGAAATAGGTTTGAGGTCAATAGATTTTTTTCCCTTGGAGAAGGAGCCCCTTGGAGGAGGAGCCAGTCTCGTAAAGAAGGCCATTTCCTGTTCCCACTAGGGAGCACCAGGCCTAATGGGTAATATTTCAATGCAGTCGTGTTCAGGCTGGGATATCTCATATACATGCTAGAAATGCAAAAGATTGAACGTTGTATCACGGAGTTTTTAATCATTTTCTGAATTTGGTGTTTTGCCCAAAAATGGCCGACTTTGGGACCACGCCCAGGTCAGACCCTTGAATGAAAACTCACCATTTTGAAAACCTAAGATCTCATATGTCTCCTGAATAGTCTGACCAATTTTGAAGATGATCCAACTATTTCCTTCAGCGACAAGGTCTCAAATGTAAATCGATAAAATTTCACATTTGATCCAAAATTTCTGGCTTCCTGTTGGGTTTGGAATATGGGTGCAAGAGACTTTTTGGAGCAGTTTTGCACAATGTATCGACTCGCCAAATTTCATTGTTCTACGTTAAAAAAAACCTAAAAGGAGAGGCCTTTTTGAAAATTTCAAGGGGGCGCCACTGAGCCATTTTGTTAAATTTTTTCGTAGATTATCAAAATATACGCAAAGTTGCGTGTATGTGCAAATTTTTTCTGAGTTTTCGTGCATGTTCAGGCCTCCAAATGTAAACTCCAACTGTGAACCGAGAAAAATTGCACATTTGATCCAAAATACCCCATTTCCTGTTGGGTTTGGAATACGGGTGCAAGAGGCTTTTTTGAGCAGTTAGGCATAAGGTATCTACTCCCCAAATTTCATCGCTCTACGTTGAAAACCTGAGAGGAGAGGCCTTTTTGAAAATTTTAAGGGTCAAAGGGGCGCCACTGAGCCATTTTTTCGTAACGACGACGATTATCGAAATTTACGCGAAGCCGCACGTATGTGCAAATTTTGGTGACTTTTCGTGCATATTCAGGCCTTCAAATTGGCCATTTTCATTTGCCCTGAAAAAAAAAAAAAAATTTTAAATAATCCTTTGCAAAACAATAAGGCCTTCGCACGCTTAGTGCTCGGGCCCTAATTAGCGTGTACTGGCCTGCAAATCTGTCCATACAAAGTCACAGCTGATAGCTGGATAAACAATCCAAAGGAATTGCCCGCAGTGGAGTTCGGAAACATCTACAACTACCTCATAAAGTCACCCAGTAAGTTGACCTTTATCAATTTCGAGGAATATGTAGTGTGTGGAACTAAGAAAACTGGTCGTAAATACGGAGTGATTATTTCTGCCGTAACTGGCAATTCGCCTCCAAGCATTATTTAGCCGTGAACACGTCACGGCAAAATAACCAATTCCCACCAGGCCAATAATATACCGATTGACCGATCATAGCAGTTCACGGCAAAAGAAAAATAACGCTTTGCGAGTTGTCAGTTACGGTAATAATAACCACTGCCTAGTCTATTTAATCCTAGCAGCTAATTGGGGCAAAAAAATGGATTAAAGTTTACTTACCAGTAATAAAATGTCGACTGCAAACATAAATGTGCCTGAATTTAGGTTCCCACTGGCGAGAATGGTCCACAGAACCGTCTTCTTTTACTGTTCCTCGATTGATTAGATCGAGATTGCAATATTTGGCCTTGGTATTACTTGGTATCGGATCGAATCCAAAATCACTGGTATCGCACATCACTACTGTGGGGTACACAAGTGACAATAATGAGCTCAAACGGGTGGTGGGTGGTTCGGTGGATTTTTTTAAGGTAGATCGACAGCTCTTTGAGTGACAAAATTATTGTTGATTCTGAACCCCGGTAAATTACAATTAAATTATGTCGAAAATCATACAATGTGAGTTCCAGATTTTTTTTAGATTGTGTCTCTATCACTGTTGTTAATTTTACTTTAAAAAAGTAATTAATTACAGTTACAAATTACTTCTCCCAAAAAGTAATTGCGTTAGTAACTCAGTTACTTGAATGTAAGAGTAATTAGTTACTTGGCAAAGTGATCCCCCCCCCCCAAAAAAAAAAAAAAACGGGTCACACAATGTGAAGTTTAAAGGGTTTGGGGGACAATTGGCCCTAGCCCAATTCTTTACCCTCCACTTAACTAGACACAAGGGTATTGCGATAACTAGCTAGTAACCTTTGCTATGTGTGGAAGTCATTTAAAGTTGTGAATCAATCGTTAAAGTTGTTAAAATTGCTCCCGTTATTGCATTAGTTCCCTTCTGTCTACTTTAAACATGTGTAAGTTATAAAACTGATTCATCATTTAAAGATAGATTTAAGTTAAGATTTTGCCGATTTAGGAGCATTTTAGATTTAAAAAAAAAAAAAAGTTACTTAGGTTCGCTAGGAAGGATCTCTACATCAGGGCCTTCCTGAGAGGTCTACTGCTTTACGATGGCGGCTGTTTACTAACGCATGTAGTCCTTAAAACATGTTGGCAATGCAGCTGTGTCTATCTTTGCATCTAGTTCTATAATATGATATCTACCGTGTCATCTAGCTCTATAATATGATATCTACCGTGTCATGTGGGCGTAGTTTGTCGGCTATGGCTACAGTCAGGTATTATTGGAGTCACCTAGCATCGCGGTTGCAACGGCGTCTTCCCCACTCCTGCTCTGCTCTCGTCCCCGTGAGTCCGTTTCTCTCAAGACTTTTTTTATTCAACCAACTTAGTAACGCATAGTAACGCACGCCTTTCCCGCCTCAGTAACGGTAACGGCGTTGCCAAGATGAGAAAAGTAATTAATTAGATTACTCATTACTGAAAAAAATAACGCCGTTAGTAACGCCGTTATATTGTAACGCCGTTATTAACAACACTGGTCTCTATGAATTGAAATTTCGGAGCTTTACCTATTTTCTAAGTGGGTGAACTTGCAAAATCACAAGGGTTGCAAATACTTCTGCTCCTCACTGTATTATTAAATTGACGATACATCAATTACTCTCGTTTTGCCGATGTACAGGATAGCACTATATCGCCCAACTCTAATTGGAACAGTGCTTTTTAATTGAATGTGATACCTAAGTAGTTGGAAGCTCCGCGTCTCAGCTGGCCGCTCGCCCAACATGTACTTAGCTTTTTGCCCAATTCATGCTGGGATGCGGTCCAAGCTGCCCGCGAGCGCGATTCCAAGACGACAAGTGAGGTCACGCGCGTCTATAACGTCTGGAGTCTACACAGCGGTTTAATGACGTTAATTAACGAGACTCGCGTTCATACGAGCGAGGGACTTAAGAGGCGTATTATCCTCTCATCACGTAGCCATCATATCGTCATGACGACTGCCGTCGCGCAGATGAAATGAAATGTCCATACTCTATTCTGCCAAAGGGATGTAAAATAAAATGTTCAGCGTACGTAAACTTCAGTAAATTGTGTTTTAATGTGCTTTATTTCAATAGGTCAGTCAATATGCTATTACTGCCGACAGATGTTTAGCTTTGTTTATTTGATAGCTGCTACTAGCCCGTAACCATGAGAACAAAATCCAAATGTTACATGTACAGTAAGCAGTGAGAGGTGTCGCGTCTAATGTTATTGCCCATCTTGCCGCTATGTCAACAAGCCACAGACTTGTCGGAGTCAACATGTCGAGACAATATCAGCAGACAGCATCATTATTTTGGCTTCCGCCACAGTCACGTAATTCACCTGAAGGGCAGCGCCATGGTGAGGACGGCGCAAAAGGATATTTTTAAAAAATGTTTTCACACTTGAACTCATAGTACACATGAAAAGGTGGCGCTACAGCTAGCTTGATTTAAGTGAATTGTAAGCATTATAAATGATTCATTGAATCAATTAATCATTTTAAATAAGATATAAAAAAATTAACTAAGAAAAAGACACAAATGAAACGTCTGACTTCTTCACGCTAAATTCACACTAAATCACCGACACCAACAAATTGACACGTCAAATTTAGTAAATAAATAAAGGTAACACTTTACAATAAGGGTCCCTTAAAGTGTATGTGACACGGAAAAGCATGTTTATTTCATAATACACGCGGTATTTTATGCTCCTGAATGATATGGACCGCTTGGATCTGTGTGGAAGCGATCGCTATATTTATTTAGTTTTTTGAATCCCGCGCCATGAAAATTAGTGACTTCCGGCTTCGGTCTTGCATTGAGGAGGAGGGCGCTGTGACGTGTACAGGTGAAGGTGTCCTCTTCACTAAACAGCGGTACTGTTGTGTATGAGGACTAAAGATTCAGCTGATTTTGCGGATTAATACGTTTATTTTTCGCATCACACCAGCCAAACGGCTGCAGAAAAATCTTGCTTTATGAGGGAGAGGCGTGTGTGCCTTTTTGGAGTTTCAAAAGGTTCCCATTCACCATGGATATTGGCCAAAACAAGCCCTACTACTCTGGGACCATTGGACTTACGAGGAAGTGAGTTAACATCTTGTTTTGTATGATGTCAAATATGAATACAGCGATTACAAAGTAAACACTAAAAACTTTCTTTAAATAAAGGACTACTTACGTTTGATCATTGATAGGCATATAAAAAGCTCTCCTCATGCACATTAGCTGCACGTTAGCTGCACAACAACTGCAGCCGCCCTCCTCCGGGGAACAAACTGTAAATTGCTCTCCGCCGGGCTGTTTGCCGATCCGCAAAGACAATCGACAACCCAGTCGTTACGTCAAATAATCCGGGCTAGTTATGTGTGATTTTCCGCTTCGAAGACTTTGAAACATCACTCGGTTCGCGTTAGCATGTCGGCTAGCTGTCACGCCTCTTGGTTTGTTTACATTCTCCGAAGCCGGGGAAGGGAAATGACATATGTCCGATTTAGGTGTCATAAAATATTGTTCGGGAGGTGCGACAGTAAAGGTGAAGTCGACAGTTTTGACCATTATGGAGTCATTTTGCCATGTCGTCCCGAATAAGTGTATTTTTATTAATTCATATTCCATTTAGCACGAGACTCTTATTTGTCATGACCATGCCATTTATTTAGCAATTGGGGAAAATACTTGGATAAAAAGAATATCCTGTGAAAATAATGAAGAGACAGAAACAATGACATTTTGCAGCTCTCTTCATCGCATTTTCCTCGTTGTGAATCGTTCCCCCTCGACGGGCTGACTGGTCCTTCTCAAGCCATTTATGTAGCTATTGGGGAAAAATACTTGGATAAAAAGAATATCCTGTAAAAATATTGGAGTAGAGAGACTGAAACAATGACATATTGCGGCTCTCTTCGTCGTGTTTTCCTCGTTCTGAATAATTCCCCCTCAATGGGCTGAATAGTAAAACCGATGAGCCCAGTCACCCGCTGACGTCATCCACCTGTTGGGGACACTGGAGCCCAATAATGGTAGGCGTGGCTAACCGGCAGACTAAAAGACTAATTTCTCGTCATCTGCACTTTGCTAAATTGTATATAGTCGAATCGTCTCAAAATATGATTCTAATTCACATAATATCGCTATTTAAGACTTTTTTCCTCCTGTCGTATGCTCTTTAATTCACATTAGTTAATGCATTTTTAGACAATAACTCATGTTTAAGTAACATGACAATAATTCATTTAATCCCTTATCTAACATTTTTTAATATATTAACATGAGTTAATGCATTAGTTAATGCATTTTAAGACAATAATTAATGTTTACGTAACATTACAATAATTAATATAGTTGCTTATGTAATACTTATAAATACATTACAGTAATCAACATTAGTAAATGCATTAGGTAATGCATTAGTCAATGCATAACCAGACTGTAACCAATAGTTTGGTAAAATTAAAAATATATAGTGTATCGGCCTATGTAGGGTTAGGGTTTGTTAACTTAAGCATTTATAATTTCTTAGTTAAGGGACACATGTGCTACACTTTACAATAAGGGTCCAAAAAGCATTCAGTAATGGTTAATAAAGGTTAAGGGGGGGGGGGGGGGGGGGGGGCGCTTAAGCATTTATAATTTCTTAGTTAAGGGACACATGTGCTACACTTTAAAATAAGGGTCCAAAAGGCATTCAGTAATGGTTAATAAAGGTTAAAAGGGGGGAACTTAAGCATTTATAATTTTTTAGTTAAGGGATATGTGTTCTACACTTTACAATAAGGGTCCAAAAAATATTCAGTAATGTTTTTTTTTAAGGTTAAGTAATACTTATGAGGTACGTTCACGTGAAATAATACCATAATTAAGGTTAGGTAATAATATATAATACATATAATACATTACTTAACATGAATTCACATATACATCAGTGCATTAACAAATAGTTATTAATGTATACTGGTACTAGTAAGCGATTGTTATTTTAAAATGAGAAACATTGCTCTGTGAGTCCTTGAGTGCTGCTAACCTAACCTTAAGAATGGTATTATTTCACGTGAACGTACCTCATAAGTATTTCTTAACCTAAATTAACCATTACTGAATGTTTTTTGGACCCATATTGTAAAGTGTAGCACATGTGTCCCTTAACTAAGAAATTATAAATGCTTAAGCCCCTCCACCCCGTAACCTTTATTAACCATTACTGAATGCTTTTTGGACCCTTATTGTAAAGTTTTGCACATGTGTCCCTTAACTAAGAAATTATAAATGCTTAAGCCCCCCCACCCCTTAACCTTACTGAATGCTTTTTGGACCCTTATGGTAAAGTGTAGCACATGTGTCCCTTAACTAAGAAATTATAAATGCTAAATTAACAAACCCTAACCCTAAACCCTAACCCTATATAGGCCTATATATATTTTTAATTTTATCAAACCTTAGTTACTGTCTGGTTATGCATTAACTAATGTATTAGCTAATGCATTAACTCATGTTAATTAATATATTAATAAATGTTAGATAAGGGATTAAATGAATTATTGTTACTTAAACATTAGTTATTGTCTAAAAATGTATAAACTAATGGTAATTAAGGGATCCTTGTTGTAAAGTGTTACCAAAAAATATATAGGCCTACGCGTTCATGTTCAGCTTATAGCAGGCATTTGCGTCCTGCAGTTCCGAAAGTGTTATTATTTTCCTTGCGATGGCAGAGAATTCATTTTCAATGCTAGACTTCAGGCCGTAAATAACGTGACATCCATAAATCGGCACCTCCAGGCGGCCGCGAGTCGGAACCGAGTCAAGGTCGGTGAGGTGAGTTGCATTTGGTCCCGCTGGCTGAACACACAGCTGACTTCACACATGCTTACACGCCAGCTCGTCACGCGACACTCTATAGTTTGAGTTCAGACAATCGAACTGGGCACCTTTTCAATTCCAGATTGCCTGCTATTGACGGCAATTAACGTTCAATCCATTTCAGGTGGGAGGGATGGCAGCGAATGAAAGGAATTCACTGCCATTCCAAATGGATTGGACATATACTCGTGATAAACTCTTTAAAATGTTTTGATTTAGTTTTTACAAGACACATGATTGGACGTCTATCATCGTCAATGGCAATGAAAGAGTTAATCAAGGTGTATAAAAAGAAAAGCAAAGAGTGGCTCGCAACGCCGCCGGTGAAGAAGCTCACCATTGCGGCGGTGTGTTGATCGATGGTGACGATGCTTATCAGCCGAGCCGCGCTACACGCGCCTAATTGCAATTGATCCTACTTTGCTGTACTATCAATCCTGTCCACTCACACGCGGACAACTTAAAAAGTCATCATTTTCCACAATAGTTTTTTTTTAATAAAGGGTATGACAACACCTGGGGAAATGCTAATATTCCATTATCCATAAACGCATGCCTTTTGGATTCATATCATGCCACTTCGTGTAATTACACACATCGCAACACCAAGAAAATGATAGAAATTTGGATCGATTGTCAAGCTAAAAGGACCCGCCCACGAGATCCCAGAAATCTAGCATATTGTGTGTGTGACGTCACTACAAGGAAAAAACTGGCTCAGTGCTTAGTACTGAATGGCGGCGATGATAGCGGACAATTTTGTTTCTAGTTGCAGCGACGAATCCGACGTAACGAACATTCTTCTAATGGTGACGAGGAGAGTTATGAACCTTTCTTTGGTGTTTTGGGTTATCAATTTGAGCCCAAACGAAAGCCAATGCAGCCTAATGAAAAGATCATTGAGAGGAGCAATCACACTGATGAAACACCGGCAACATCGTGTGGGAAACACCGAATGGTTTGTTTTGCATTTCTTTTTGTGAAGCTGATACATCGTGACCGCAAAATAATGTAATGTATAGAATAATTATCATTTATAGTGCTATCATAGGTTTTCGCTCTGCCAACAGACACAAATATGAATGGAATTCGAGGATTTGTTCTATATATTTTACGAGCGATAATTTATACATGTGTCCAGTCCTATATCCAATGCGTGATATGTTTTTATTATAAAAGAGTACTCACTCTGGCCATTTCGAGCTTGGCTGCTCCGCTCCTTTGGTTAGCCTAGGGTGGTCTCTTCAGAGCCAGTCGTCCTCTTTCTTGATATCGCGGGACATTTAGGTGGCTGCGCATGTATGGTGGCTGCTTTCATCAGCAATTTCTTAGCAAAGCCTGATTTCATTTGTCCATAGTTCGAATAGCTTTCAGGTGTAAAATGTGCACAACACAAAACCGTGCCGGAGGCTGGGTCTGCAAAATTAGCCCTCTTAGCACGGGCGAACTTTACTCATTGTCTGCGTAGTCCAGCTCTTTTTCTCGCGTTCGGGAACTCATGGGTACTACATTGCGACAAATGGCTATTTTTAGACCACATAGCATGACAGGTTTGAACCATTTACGATTTTTTAAAAAACATGAACGCAACTCTCTTGTCGATCAACAACGATGGCACCTGCCTCGACCTTTAATTTCCTTGTTATGACGTCTCCGCCCCATTCGGCTGTTTCCAGAATACTTTCGGAAATGTTCATCATTTTCGATCTATTTTCGATAATTGCTCATGAATGCGATTTATTTTTTTGTTAACTTTATTAATATTTGTTATCTTGCCACATAACGGTTCTATTGATATCTCACAACCCCTTAGCGTTTTAATACCCTTTAAGGAAAATTCAAAATTTTTTAGCCAACTCACATCTTTCACCTATCGAAAATATGATCAAGGCAAATCGAGACTGTATTCAGTCTTTGTCAAACCGTTTGGTTCCACCAAAATCTGACAAGAACATCCTTATTCATTTCCATTCAGCCTCTACTAAAGACCCACAAACACCTTTCCATTCACTCCTACTGATTTCCCACCACAAAATATTCTCCACTGATGAATCTCCCCAAAAACTGATGGTTATTTTTTACCAAATAATCAACAGGAAGGGACTCAGCAACGGCACATTTAGCATCCACTGTAAGACCCACAGAAATTTTCCCATTCTTTCCTATTGGTTTTTAAAACTCGGACACACAATAAAATCTACATTAATGATCACCCCCCCCCCCCCCCCACCCCCCAAAGAAATATCTACTGATGGTCATTATTTTTGACCAGATAATCAACACAAAGTGACCCAGCAATGGCACATTTGACATCCACTGATGACAAAAACTTTGTCATTCACTCCTTTGAGTTTTTAAAACTCGGACCCACAAAATAATCTCCAATCGTGATCTCCCACCCGTCCAAAAAATTTCTACTCATAGTCATTATTTTTGATCAAATAATGAACAGTATGTAACCCGTAATCAAACAGGACGAAATCTGCCAATGCCACATAAAACATCTACTATAGACTCACAAAACTTTTCCATTCACTCCTATTGATTTGTAAAACTCCGACTCACAGAATTATCTCCATTGGTGAACCCCCGGAATAATATCTACCGTATTTTTCGGACTATAAGTCGCACCGCAGTATAAGTCGTATTTTGGGGGGAAATTTACTTGATAAAATCCAACACATAGAACAGATATGTCATCTTGAAAGGCAATTTAATATAAAGATATAATAGAGAACAAAATGCTGAATAAGTGTACAGGATGATTTTACATGATGCATGAACAACGAAATGCAAATATACTGTCATCACCAGGGCGCTATGGCTCAGTCCTGGCTATACAGCGAAATAAACTCCCAAATGACGATGCTGGACGTCCGTATAATTTGCTGAATCAATTTCGTCCTCGATACCAAACGGGTTCGCATCAATGTAAATAAATGATAATTAGGTGCTATTACAGCAATGACACAAACGTTTAGCATGCGTTCGCTAGCATTAGCACATCGTTCAAACAACCACACAACTGGCTCTAAGGCTACGTTCACACTACAGGTCTTATTGCACAAATCCGATTTTTTCGTGTTTTTCCGACTCGAGTGAGGCATTAACTTGACGGTCTGAACGTGTCAAGTCGCATAGAACTGGACCATTTCAAATCCGATCTGAGTCACTTTCGTATGTGGTTCAAATCCGATCTGGGCCACATTTTTCCAGACTGTCGCGGTGGTCTGTACTGTCCAGTCTCTCAAATCGGAATTCATGCAGCAATTACGTCATCAAAAAGCGAGAGAGACGCCACCGTAGCGGTGCAGCTGTGCGTTATTAGCGCCTAGCTTGCCTTGAACACGGCTTTTTAGGAAGGGTCGGACTTGACATCAGTCATAAAAAAAAATAAAAATGGGTTGAGGATAAGCTTGAGAATGATCGGTTTTCTGTCTGCTCCATATAAGCAATATTTCAACATTGCTTACACGGCCAAGAGTCGGAGCAAACTGCGCGTATGTATGTGTGACATGCACGGACAGCGCGTGCATGCTATCGATCCATATACTTTGAATATAAACCTAAACTGGGATTATTTATGTCTGTTATTTGTGTCCTCTTTTTAAAAAGCAAAATATGATATCCCTGGAATGACGGATGACAGCCAGCATGAGTGGTCATTTGTTTTGATGCTTCTGCGCAGGTCATCTTGCTCAGTGCTTATCGGACTGCGAATTAGTGCGCATGCGTAATACTTGAATGGTCTCAATGGACAAAGGCAGTCTGAACGGGCACACTGAAAAACCAGATATGACAAAAAAATCAGATTCGTGCATTAAGACCTGTAGTATGAACGTAGCCTAAGTGTCCGATCGTGGGTGGAAAACACGCAACAAATTTGCACTATGCACTGTTCTGTTGTATTTTTGAGTGCTATCAGCTCATATGTCCTTTTAAAAAGGATGTTTTTTTTAATTTCTATTAGAAAAATGGGCAACACTTTATAATAACTATCTGTTTTACGAGTTAATCGATAATTCGTAAACTGTTGATAAATGATTTATTGTTGATTTGTGAAGTATTTGTTAACAGTTTTTTAAGCATTTACAGGGTGTTCTTCACCTGAAACAAAGTTTGTGTAGAAACGTTTCAAGTTTTTGTGGGTAATGTTTGGCATTTCTATCTTTTCAGGTTAAGAAATGCCGTTCACTTCAAAAGAAAAGGCATTTGGATAAGGCATTTTGCGGGCAGCGCTCATGTTGCACATTTATGAAAATCTGCCATAAAACCAACAAATATTTGTACTTTTCTTTGTATACTGTATTTAACCAGTAAAAACTTATGACCTTCAACATAAAGTGTAGTTTTATTAGAATCCATCAACTAGCATGGGCATTTAGAATGGGGTCAACCATATTGGAACACCCTGTAAATCCTTAACAAACTGTTAACAAATACTTCACAAATCAACAATAAATCATTTATCAACAGTTTACTAATGATCTATTAACTAGTAAAACGGATAGTTATTATAAAGTGTTACCGGAAAATGTTTCAGTAAAATGTTACACATTCTTGTCTATTTGCCACAGTTACATATTGCCACAGTTAACATCGAGGCTTTGGGCCTCTTTTGACCTCGTTGTGAGTTTGTAAGGTTGTGACTTCTAATTAAACAAACTAGATGCCAATCAAAATGTTTGTTCTTCTTTTTCCTTACATTAGAATCGATAAGAGAATCGATAAAGAATCAAATCTTTAAGCAATATCGATAATAGAGTCGGAATCATAAAAATCCTATCAATTCCCCTTTCAGCTGAAGACCCACAAAGAAGTTTTCCATTCACTCACATTGATTTTCAAATCAGACCCACAAAAAAAACAAAAAAAACCTTGGGGGTTGCTAGTATTGAATAAGAAGGACTCTTAAATGTACCTAAGACTAAATTTATATTTATGGTGGCATTTTCCAAAAATATTGTGTCATACGTTGAATTCTGAGACTTGAAGGAGTCTCTCCCGTGTCCACTATATTAACTCTTTCATTGCCAATGACAACAATTAACAAACAGTGCCAAACTTTTATGTTGGAAAGGATCATCAAAATTGGTGGAAAAGGAACATAAAAACAACATACAACTATACCCTTAAGTATGTAATGTTACCATATTTGTGTTTCACTAGAGTATTCTACCTTTAGTTCCCTTTGCTTTAAGAGCGCCCTGGTAAACAAACAGCATGAGCAGAAATAGGACCGGTCATTACGGCTGACATCTTTATCTGAGCTCTCCTTTATTTAACAAGCAGTCTCTTTCAAGGCCTCCTGCGGAGTTTGTCCCCCGTGGGCAAATCTCGCCACTGTTTGTCGGCGTCGTGTACGAGCGAGTCGCCGTCATTACGATGGAGAGCAAGTATTTTTATTGTGGATGGTGCCGGTGTTTAGAATGCAGCGGGCGCAGCAGGACCTGACAAAGTGATGCATAATGTAATTCATCATACGATTGTAGGGGCATTCATCGCATAATTGCGGTCTTTATTGTAACAAACAGCTGAGTGTAATTGCGATGCTAACGGAAGACAACCAATTCACATATCAATATTTTATTTTTTGTTACTTTTTGGTTTGAAAAACTAATTCGAAACCTTCAACTTGGCTTGAAACTCATCTGATTTTGGGGCAATTCCAGGTCACTTAGGATAGGTTCATACCGCAGACCGTTCAGACTGCCTTTATCCATTGAGCCCGTTCAAGTATCACGCATGTGCACCATAGGCGGAGTTTGACTTTTGTGGCAGGGTGGACACAACATGTTTATTACCCCAAAATGCAGTGTCAGCAATAAAATTAACTTACAAGAATATTTACAATAATAAATTGAAAATAAGCGTTTTTTTCCCATCATCTTTGAGGGGAATTCTAAATCAGGCTGCTTAGGACAGCTATACTTTTTCGCCAAGATCGTCATCCATTGAATATGGTACGCCCGCAGGTGTTCTGTAGAATTTTGCACACCATCAGAAATTGCAACTTTGTGTTAAAAATGGCCGCGAATACAGCGGTTACAAAGTAAACACTACAAACTTTAAGTAAAGGAAAATTTAATTACGTTTGATCATGAACGGACATGTAGAAAAGTTCTCCTCAGACACATCCTGCCATGTTAGCTGCACACAACAACTGCACGCCGCTCTCTCACTGTTTACGTCTTCGCCGTGTAGTTAAACATCAATTTACGCCATATTCGTGTTGAACATGTAGTATGTTTACGATGTTACTTGTTTATTTAACACCTGTGCATAACATTGAGAGTCCAACTGAATGTATAAGAGGGCTTATTTACCGCCATAACAGCTTTGGGAGCAAAATATTATAAGGGTGCAAAATTTGGCAGAACACCGGTAATGGCTCTGTTGTACAATTAGCGTCGTTAGTGGGGCAAACTGCAACTCCGCTCACCATTTTGGAGGTGCTCTCTGGTTTTACATCAGGGCCAGCCCAGCCTATACGCAGACTATGCAGCTGCTTAGGGCCCCTGACCACTAGGGGGCCCCCAATCTGGCAATTGTTTAATTTATATTTTATTTTGTTTACTATAGTTTGCTGTAGTTGACTTTTGATAATTAATTTCAAGCTTAAAAAAAATAAAAGTTCTTAACTTTTTTCTTTTCCTCTTTTAGAAAAAGGTTTGGTGCTGTCTACTGTACTGAGAATTATTTGGGGTGAGATGTTTGAAGTATGCAGTGCAACAAAATCTGATTAATATACAAAATATGGACGTATGGGTTGGATTGCATGTATGGGTTTCACGGTACACTGTGACGAAATGGTGGGCCAAAAATATGGGCCCCTTGGCATTATTTTGCTTAGGGCCCCCAAATGGCCTGGGCCAGCCCTGCTTTACATGGTCCACATTTTCAATCCCCGGTTCTTGCTCAGTAGTTGTTACCGCTTTTGAAAGCTTAGGTTTGAAAATATTACGTATATCCATCTTGCCTCTTCGTTCCTCAGGTGGTTTTAGCTAAGCAAAGCAAATGACCATCTAAGGTGCTAGTTGTGTTACTTTGTATTCGTGGGTTTCTTGAATAAGACAACTTACTGAAAGAGTGAACGTTTTTACTGACAGATCTTTAGTTACAGGACAGAAGAGAGGCGTCAACATTAAAAGTTCACTGGCGGGCTTTTGATCAGCTGTCTCGAACTCGCTACGTATCTCTGACTTCCGTGTGCTGTGATGAGCAGATATTACTAATCGAACATGCAGATACGATTTACTCATATCATTACAATACTGACATGATCTGTTAGTAAAATAATTTTGACCCATTATATATATTTTTTGTTCATTTCATTTATTTTTGTTGTTTGTTTTAGTGCTTTACAACTTTTATAGACAATATTTTACCGGAATTTTTTAAAATTTTTAAATCATATAGGAAAGTCAATTACATGCAATGACACTTTTCAGCCCCCTCTTAAACTCCGCCTATGATGTGCACTAATTCACAGTCTGAGATGCGCTGTGCAAACTGACCCGCATGCGCAAGAGCATCAAAACAAATGCTGGCTCCACGTCATTCTAGGGTGATCATAGTTTGATTTCCAAAAAGAGAACACAAATAACAGACATAAATAGTCCCCGTTTAGTCTTATATTCAAAGTTTATATGGATTGATAGCAGGCACGCACTGTTTTGGACATTTTGCCCCGACTCTGGGCCGTGTAAGCAATCTTGAAATACTGCTCATTTTGAGCACAGAAAGAACCAACCCATTTTATTTTTTTATGGCTGTTGTCAAGCTTGCCTCATCGCTAAAAGCTGCATTAAAGCTAGGCGCTAACGCTAATGCACAGCTCCATTGCTAACGTAGCACCCTGTCACTCTTGCTCTTTGCTTACGTAATTGCTGCATGAATTCCAATTTGGGGGACTTGACAGTTCAGACCGCAGCTACATTCTAGAAAAATGTGGCCTAGATCAGATTTGAACTGCATATGAAAGTGACCTAGATCAGAATTGAAATGTTCCATTTTTATGTGACTTTTCCCATTCAGACCGTCAAGTTAATGCCTCACTCAAGTTGGAAAAACACGAAAAAATCGGCTTGATGCATTAAGACCTGCAGTATAAACTTAGCCTTATTTTTTGATTCAGGGTCAATGATCGTTGTTCTGTACATTTGCAGGTCATAATATCAGTTTCAATACTTGACATGAGTTGGAATTGCTTGGAATTGCCCTTCCCAGGTGAAATGGATTGAACGTCTATTGCGGTCAATGGGTGTATACCAGGGGCGGATGCCGGTCTTTCAATGAAGGGGAGCTTAAAGTGTGTCCGCTTGTGAGTAGAAACTACAGTGCCAGAAGTCAAGTCTCCAAACACAAGCAGCTACAATAAAGAAAAAAGCACCAGAAATTTAAGCTTTTTTCACAAGTTGTTTTTAATAAAGCAAGTGTCACTTGGATGATTATGAAAGTCTCCGGTTCAACTCAGAACAACGGTATGAAAATTGAAAATTCCTCCGATGGATGTTATTATGACAAGATCACTGATTGGCATTGCACTGTAATCAAGCGCATATAGGTTTCGATAGGGACATTACACTACCAACTTTTCAGGATGCCGAAATTGTCCCCACGAACTTTTACGCAACCTTATTTGCATTATATAATGAGTTCAGCCATATACTCTAGGTGTTTTTAGATTATCTTTCCATATGTTGTAAGGATGGAATTCACCTTACCATTATTAAGTAAATTATTTTCATTATGTTCAGACTTACTTAGCGTTTTCATTTGCTGAATGTGCCAGTCCATTTTTTCACTCTTAAACACACGTTTGATTGGCTGATGACTAAACTCCCCGACACACACAGTCACGCTCACACAGCCCCGACAGAGATACAACATGTTGACAACATGCCGATTCCTCCGCCCCCCTTCAAGAGGAGGGATATTAGAAGTTTTTTTTTTTTCGGCCAGCAGCAGCAACAGTCACTGTAAGTAATGTAAAAAGACATCATAAAAATAACCATTTTAACTTTTTTTTCATTTTTACGTAGGAAACACATCAGCATATTTGTGTGAAATGTAGCCCTGACACATGTACACCTTATCTGTCCTGTCCCCAGCAAAATGTGTACGGTACATGCAGTTTATACTATTATAGCTTCCCTACCAGTGTTGTTTTTGGCAGCCATTTTAATTTTCGTCTTTCGTCATAAAATAATAGTTTTAGTCATATTTTAGCCATTTCAAAATGTGTTCATCTTTGTCTAGTTTTAGGCAACGAAAACTAAGACAAATTTCTTCTAGTTTTAGTCCACAATTCTGAAAATGTTTTCGTCTATAAACTTCAAACGTTTTAGTCCATGAATACATGAACATGACAGACGAGCATATAACTGAAGAGTCTACAAGGATATCACAATTTTCATGATGATGATACACACTCAGCAAGAAAACAGCACATTATTTGCAATTAATTAAACTCAGCTGGATTCCACAAACTGTATATAAAATGTTTTCCAAGGGTTTAAGAAGACACCGAGTCCCCGCGTTAAAGGCTAATGCTGACACGAACGCTATGCTAACACTACAAGTTAGTTTAGTGTGTGATGATCAGTGTTGGGTACGTTACTTTAAAAAAGTAATTAGTTATAGTTACTCACTACTTCTTCCAAAAAGTAACTGAGTAATTGGAATTACTCTATAGTAAAAGTAACTAGTTACCAGGGAAAGTAACTACTTTAAAAAGTTGTATGTCAAAGAATTTGAAATTTTCTGAGCAGTATTCGAGTCAGTTGAATAGAGAAGAACAGACAGGTAGTTGCGTTATAGAACCTTGTAATATTTATTGCACCTCACCAGCAACAGATTTATCCTACACTTGAAGTGCAACAAAAATAAACACTAAACAATATAAAAAAAATAACAATCAGCAGTAAACAATATAAAGTGAGTTTAATAAATTAAATCTAACTCTCATAACCTGAGACAACTGGTCAAGTAGACATAGCCTACTGTACTTCAAGTATTTTGACTTGAAATAGTGTTTATATCTCCACCTCAAAAAGGACAAATTTTACTCTGAATGCTCTGCCATCATATCCCTCTGCATCTGTTTTGCGCGTGTGTGTGTGTGTTTGCCGCACGCGCTGTTCCGGTTTGTGTGTGAAAACACCGGCTCTGATTGGCTTACCATGACAGTTGACTCTAACCCTCAGCCAATTACAATGACTTCCATCGCATCTATCCAGGGGGTGCATTCGGGTAGCCTCGTCCCCCTACTCCTCCCGTCACCCTCAAAGCGTCTGCCGTCCTCAAGATGGAAGCAGCATTCTTGCTGGCTGACAGTGGGGGATGGGAATGAGGCTAGCATTCAGGTGTAGCAAACACAGAAACGTTAACAAGCATTAATCTTTTTTTTTTTTGACATTTTGGGGGAAGATGAGCTGTTTTAGTTAAATAGATGTCCACTCTATTGACCACCGTCCCCGGAAGGGTTAAAATATACAGGCACACCTAATTTACGACAAGTACATCCACTCCAGAGACAAACTTTGTTCATTTATCTCCACCAGCTTTTACACGGCTAACAAGATTACCCATTCTAAGCTTTGTGCCTCAGAGAAATGTTCAGTATGGCTAGCAAAAAAAAAAACAATTAAGCTAAATGCAAATAAAGTACAAGTCATTGCCCTCATCGGTCTTTGTCCCCGCTCGCCGGTAAAGGCGATGTCTTGGTTCCCCTGCGACAGTTAAATAAAGCTTAAACAGAAAGTAAAATAAAGAGGGTTGAAAATGTTTATGGAGGAGACGGTGTACAGAGGGAAGCGTTAAATATAATGAGCTCTGTGCTTAAAATGCGTTGATGGTAATAGGTGGTGTTTGCTGTTGTTGATTTTAATTGGCAAATAAACTAAGAGTTAGTTGGCAATTATTTTGAAGCACTCATAACTTAATTACTAAAATGTGATGTGTGGTTTCATTTTTTTGTGAGTCACGGTAACGTCATTTCACATCATGGATTTTCATTTTTGAGGAGAGTATCATCTCTAATGCTGTTTTGCGCTACCTTGTGGTAAGTCGTTGCCATAAAAAAAAACAAAAAAAAAACAGAATAAGTCGTTGCCATAAAAAAAAAACATAATAAAAAAAACGGAAAAAGGAAACGACCAAAAAATTAAGCTGATGCATAAAAGATTGTCGATTTTGTGTTAGAGAAGGTACAGGTAAGTTTGAGCGGACAGCGGTCTTTTATTTTACGCAAACTTATGGTAAAGTGATGGATTATTTTTAAGTGGTTTTAAATCAGATGTATCGCAAATTCAACAAAAACAAGGACAACAAATTCTATTTATAAAAGTTATTTTTAGTGTTACTTCACTCCCCCTGAAATTAGCCTGTCATTTTGTGCCACCCTCTGGTGAACTGATGAATAACAGTTTTGTTATTTTTTGATACACATCAATGATTTAGCCAAATAAAGGTTGGAGTGGTTTGTGATCTCAAGTAAGGTTATAGAGACACAAAAGGATGTCAGAATATTTCAAAAGAATAAATCCGATACATCTATCTTAACATATGAAATTGGAATTTTTGTGTCACAAAAGTCTCAGCAGAGGTTGGTAGAGTAGCCAAACATTTTGCTCGAGTAAGAGTAGCGTTACTTCAAAATAAGATTCAAGTAATATTGAAAGCAGTCAGCCGGAAAAAAAAATACTGAAATACAATTTTAAAAAAGTATTTGGTGACTGAATATTCAAGTAATGGGTAACATTGTGAGCAACTGCTTACGATGTTTGATTTATTAAATTTTTTTTAAACAATGGTATTTTTCTCTCAGCACAAAGTTATCTTTATGAAGTGTTACTATTATGCTGTACTATAACCCAGTGGTGTCCAACCTTTTTTTTTTTTTTACACCACAGACCGGTATGATGTGGACCTTTTTTTCAACGGACCGGAAACGTGTGGCAGAAAATTGCAGTAAATATATGGCTGAAAACGAACACTAAGTGCGGGAAATGTAACTCACCAAACGCTGAATCAACCTTTTTTAACAGCGGCCTGTCATAAAACTTAATGGCAAACAACTGTATCCTTCGTCGCAGGCATAATGACTTCTTCTCCAATCATGAAAGGTTTCTTGGCTTTAGCAATACAGTTCGCCATGAGGTATGATACTCTCAGTGCATTCGCTTATGTTGCCTCTTTTGCTAGCTTTTAGCCACATACAGGGTGACCCAAAAAAAAGTTTACACTGCCATAATACAACTTAAATGCCATGTTTATTCAGCTTAGAATTAGAATTTAATCACAAATTATACATTATTGTAAAGAACATGTACAGTACATAACAGAAAATAATTGAGAAGCACTGCTTCAGAAGTACATTTTTCTCAAAAAGTTAATCAAGTAAATGTAATGGAGTTAATGTAACGCGTTACTACACACCTCTGACTTTGAGTAATTGTGGACAATCTGAAATTCTGACACCGCTGTTCACTAACGGCAGAGTCACAGAATACTGTTTTGTTGAAATCATCATGAATGTGCCAAAAATAAAAATCAAATACAAATGTATAACAAATGTATTCAGCGCCCCTCTAAATGTTGAAAAAGACGACTAAATCCAAAATGGCGTACAAACTGAATAGAATGCATATTTAACTTTTGTTGGATGTGAACCTACATGCCTCTTCTTTAAGCTCGGTTGAACTTGTCAGTAAAATAAAGGCTCCCGGTTGTGACGACATCTCGTCAGTCCCTTCTCACATTAACTCTACTGCATTAATTATTGATTAAAGGGTGTTTTCGGGCCCACTTGACTCTAAATTCCGCCCTGTTGAATTCATCTCTTATCACCTGGAGGTGACACCGTCCAGTCGATTGCCCCCCCCTTAACTTGCACCCACCACACAGGCTCGACCGGAGCTGTCACAAGCGAGGATTCAAACAAAAGCCTCCTCCTCGCTTCTGCCTTTTAATTACATCCGCTAATAATAATCCATATCCCCTAAACTCTTTGGGCTTTGTTCTCACACTGGCTATCATTTCGCCGTGAGCCGGAATGGTCGCAATTATACATAATATTCCTTTGAAGGGCCCCGGCGGCGCAGTCCGCTTGCTGAAACGTGCCTCGTATTTCGTTTTTGCCTCTTTTATCCCAAATATGTTTCAGCCAGGCGGTATGTGACTACATCACCCGACGGGGGGTCGCTGCGGCGGACTGATTATGCCGCACTACCGCAGGCCCTAATGGTAATCTAGCACAGGTAATTGAAAAGAAAATTGAATTAGGTCAACACGAGAGCTGTGTCACGGTAAGTCTTTTACGAGCACGTCACTTGGCCGATGTGGGATCGCATTAAGATGTGTCGGCTATCAAGCTAATAGGCGCAGTTTCTCAAACTGATGTAAAGTTGTACATCGTGCCGTCCCGACATGTGCGGCCTTGTACTGATGAGCTCGTCCTCACTCCTGCTGTTGTAGGACTAGTGTGATCATAAACAATGGAAGGGTGAGCACTAAAGGATTATAGGCATCAATATTAGAAGCGATATGGAAGAGGCAAAAAATCATTTCAGTATGTTCATAAAAGGAACTTTCAGGTTCAGTTGGTAACATTGGCTGACATTGACAATGATAGATGTCAGTGAGGTAACACAAGATTAATGGTAATTGCATTCATTTCAGTGGAGTTAGCTTATTTGAGATAAGAGCATTTTCACTGCATGAAATACTGAAGGAAAATGGTATTTTTGCTAACATAAGTTTACTCGTTAATATTCCATAGCCAATCCAGCCATATGAAGTAGCGTAGTTTTCGGACTATAAACCACTAATTTTTTCCCTCATTTTGAATCGTATGGCTTATACGTTGATTTACAGTGGGGAGAACAAGTATTTGATACACTGCCGATTTTGCTGGTTTTCCCACTTGCAAGCCATGTAGAGGTCTGTAATTTGTATCATAAGTTCTCTTAAACTGTGAGGGACGGAATTTAATACAAAAATCCAGAAAATCACATTGTATAATTTTTAAATAATAAATTTGTATTTAACTGCATGAAATAAGTATTTGATACATTACCAACTAGTAAATATTTCGGCTCTTAGTTCTTTTTTAAAAAACCCTCCTGTTCTCCACTCATTATCGGAAGTAACTGCACCTGTTTGAACTTGTTACCTGTATAAAAGACACTTGTTTACATGCTCAAACAAACAAACTCCAACCTCTCCACAATGGCCAAGACCAAAGAGCTGTGTAAGGACATCAGGGATAAAATAATAGACCTGCACAAGGCTGGGATGGGCTACAAGAAAATAAGCAAGCAGCTTGGTGAGAAGGTAACAACTGTTGGAGCGATTATTAGAAAATGGAAGAAGTTCAAGTTGACGGTCAATCTGCCTCGTTCTGGGGCTCCATGCAAGATCTCACCTCGTGTGGCATCACTGATCATGAGGAAGGTGAGGGATCAGCCCAGAACTACACGGCAGGACCTGGTCAACGACCTGAAGAGAACTGGAACCACATTCTCGAAGAAAACCATCGGAAACACATTACGCCGTCATGGATTAAAATCCTACAGCGCATGCAAGGTCCTGCTGCTGATGCCAGTGCATGTCCAGACACGTCTGAAGTTTGCCACTGACCATCTGGATCATACAGAGGAGCAATGGGAGAAGGTCATGTGGTCGGATGAGACCAAAATTGAACTTTTTGGTCTAAACTCGGCTCGTTGTGTTTGGAGGAAAAAGAAGGATGAGTACAACCCCAAGAACACCATCCCAACCGTGAAACATGAGGGAGAAAACATTTTTTGGGGCTGCTTCTCTGCCAAGGGTACAGGACGACTGCACCGTATTGAGGGGAGGATGGATGGGGCTATGTATCGCCAGATCATGGCTGACAACCTCCTTCCTTCAGTGAGAGCCCTGAAGATGGGTCGTGGCTGGGTCTTCCAGCATGACAACGACCCAAAGCACACAGCCAAGGCAACTAAAAAGTGGCTCCGTAAGAAGCATCTTAAGGTCCTGGAGTGGCCTAGCCAGTCACCAGATCTGAACCCGATAGAAAATCTACGGAGGGAGCTGAAAGTCCGTGTTGCCTGGCAGCAGCCCCAAAACCTGAAGGCTCTGGAGAAGATCTGCATGGAGGAGTGGGCCAAAATCCCTGCTGCAGTGTGTGCAAACCTTGTCAAGGACTACAGGAAACGTTTGGTATCTGTAATAGCAAACAAAGGTTTCTGTACCAAATATTAAGTTCGATTTTTGTGATGTATCAAATACTTATTTCATGCAATTAAATGCAAATTTATTATTTAAAAATCATTCAACGTGATTTTCTGTTTTTTTTTTTTTTTTTTTTAGATTCCGTCCCTCGCAGTTGAAGAGAAATTATGATACAAATTACAGACCTCTACATGCTTTGCAATTGGGAAAACCAGCAAAATCGGCAGTGTATCAAATACTTGTTCTCCCCACTGTATTTGGTTTAATAGATAACATTTTATTTGACAGCGGTGTCATAAGACCGTCCTAATTATGACCTGACACTGTCATGGGCATTAATGAACGCTCATGACAGATGTCATTAAGTGTCATCCGGCAAATTATGTCACTAACTCCATTTATGTCCAGCTTTTACATCCATTCAAAATGGAAATCATTTGCTTGATGACAAAATGACATCTGCCATAAGCATTCATTAATGCTTATGGCAGTGTCAAGTCATAATCATGATTGTCTTGTGATAGTCTTATGGCGTCACTGTCAAATAAAGTGTTACCAAATTCCATGACTAGCCATTAATGAAACAACTTGAACAGTAACTGAGGAAATTAGCACAGAAGATGAATTTTGATTTGTCATATACATCTGTAGCGCTGCAATGCATGCTATGAGGCATGTTAGACGACAACAGTGTTGACAGCAGGTGGCAGCAGAGGTTTACTGTCTCCCTCAATAGAACACTGATGGCCAAATGAAGCTTCTTGAAGCAATGAAGCTTTGCAGCCAATTGTTCAAGGCTTCATGGTGGTTCATTCAGTCTTATGCCATTCTTATGATGCCGCTGTCAAATAAAGTGTTACTGGTTGATATCTTTTGGTGTAAATATCCCATAGCAAAATGACGACAGCTGCAGCTTATAGTCCAGTGCGGCTTATGTATGAAAAAATGCCATTTGCGTGTCATATTTGGTGGGTGGCGGCTTACAGTGCAAAAAATTACGGTAATATTCAGGCTAATTTCATGGTAATTACTTCCACAAAAATAAATTTCAACCCCTAAAAAAGTTTTCGATCGGAACTTACGTAAAATGATGAGAATCAATGACTGTAAATTCAATTTTGCAAAAGTGTACAAACCTCATCATTACTCTTATAACAACAAAAATGTCTTCTAAAAAAAACACGTAAATTTTCCCCAAGTCTGTGTCAACTTTCATACAAAATGCCTCAAAATTCCTCTAGGAAAAGTTCCATTCATTCAATTCGTTCAGTACAAATAAAATAAACCATTTTGACAGCACGTACCGAGCTCTAATGAGATGTATAGAATAAATAATCAAATGTAAAAGAGTGTAACACGCTACCGGGCAGACGCAGGAACAAGTCATTACTCACTCGGAGCGTCGCTAATGACACGCAATGCAATTAACAGATAGTGAAATTAATTAAATGGGATTGGCCGTGACACCTTGGCGGCTCCTCGACTTTAACTCTGACTTTTGCGTCAAGTCCAGAGTGGTTTCCACTTTGTTTTGACATTCAATTAGGCTTGTGTCACTTTTCATCGCTAACCTTTTTGATTAGCAAATTGTGCATTTTATGATGCGCCTAATGTGTTAGAATTAGCGGCTTAGCTAATAGTTTGTATATGTACACTGCGGTATGATACCTCACCACCTAGATGGTGGAGTGGCCCGGGAATCGCTGAAAGACCGGCCCATTTCATGGAAGGTGTTGGAAGCCATCTAGCCCAGGGGTCTCCAACCGCTGGGACGCGGACGGCTACCGGTCCGTGGCGCATTTGGTACCGGGCCGCAAAAGAAATAATAATTTAATAACGACTGCATAATGGCCACATTAACTTTGGCCGGTGCCCCTTAACACACCAGTATCCCTGTCTACTCTAGATATAACACTACAGGATGGAACATCCTCATAGAAATCCATTGATTGGACGGCTAGCAGTACATCTTGTTTTGTATATCTATGTGCGCTTGTCCTCGATAATGATGTATGACGTTGGGCGGGCCCATCACATTTGTTCCCAGAAACAATTAGCCCCACACTAAAATGACTGAAAAACAGACATCTTTCGACAGATGTCTTACGAGGAAAAGGGCACCTGACAAGCCAGAAGATGAGCCTACAACCTCGAAGAAAACAAAATCTACGCTACTTCCCAATCACTAAAAACTGCAAAGGAGTGGATTCGTGACCCGTTTGTGAATAAACCGAGTGATTCGAGCATGTCTGTGCAACAGGAGGATCAATTTGTAGCTATCACAAATGACGGCGACCTTAAATTAAACCATTTGAGACAACAACTCTATCCTGACATCGCTAGGAGAGCATTGAAAACCGTGCTACAGTTTCCAACATCGTATCTTTGTGAAGCGAGTTTCTCTCACTCTCACATCACACATTGATGGGACCATCTCAACGAAACAAGCTCAGGCCTCCCGTGATTCAGCTGGTGAGTTAAACCGTATTGGCCCGAATATAAGACAGCCCTGATTATAAGACGACCCCCTCTTTTTCAAGACTCAAGTTTGAAAAAAGACTTTTTGGACACCAAATTATTTTTTATACAGAAAATAATTACAGTACATCTGAAACAAATGATCATAACAATATATTTGAGAGAAAAAGCCATTTATTTTGCCTCATTCAAATCTTAGTATCTGAACATTCAAATATGTAAACTAAACTATTGTGATAAAACAACAAAATTGCATTAACTGCATTAACCATAAGGGGTTCGCTTTGGCCTGGGGAGTCAAGTTCAGCATTCGTTTCAATGATATCTGGCGCCATCTAGTGTCGTGAATGGGTATAATGTCTAGACCCGAAATATAAGACGACCGCCACTTTTTCAGTCTTATTTCAATGCAAAAAACAGTCTTATATTCAGGCCAATACGGTATTTTCCCTGCACTTAACACAACAGAGCTAAAAACAAACTTTATTTTATATTTGCTGTATTTTTCTGCCGCACATTGCCGGTGTTCTGACAATTTTTGCATTCGCGTCACATTAAAAATGTCCGCGAATGCAGCGATTCCAAAGTAAGCACTACAAACTTTCTTTAAAGAAAGGAATATTAACTTACGCTTGCCATGTTAGCTGCACACAACAACTGCACGCAGCTCTCACTTAACAACTTCGCCGTGTTGTTATGCATTAATTTACACCATTTTTGTGTTGCCGATATATGTTTATGATGTAAATAGTTTTTTTTAGCACCGTTGGATAACATTGAGAGTCCAACTGAATATAAAAGAGGGCTTTTTCACCGCCACAAAAGCTTTGGGAGCAAAATTTTATAAGGGTGCAAAATTTGACAGCACACCGGTCCGCGGTGCAAAAAATGTTGGGGACCCCTGATCTAGCCCACAGCACAAGTAAAAACAACATTTGATGTTGTTTTGGACAAAACTCATATACAGTACAGTGGTACCTCTACTTACAAAATTAATTGGTTCTGGAAGTAGCTTCTTAACTTGAAAATACTGTAAGTAGAGATGCGTTTTCCATGTAAATGCTCTAGTCCAGACATGTCCAAAGTCCGGCCCGGGAGCCAAATGCGGCCCGTGGTCAAATTTCATACGGCCCCCAGCCTCTGTCATAAAATCACTAACGTCTGGCCCGCACACAGACTTAATAAAATGGTCAGCAGTACTGCTACCAACATATGAAGTAGCTTACACACTAAATGCTGCTTCTCATATACCCTCTAAAAGGTAGCAGCACTCTGAGCAAAATTACCCTGTGTGACCCTTTACTCCCAATGTTCTAAAATGGCGACAATCAACAAAAAAAATAAAGTTGACTGTAACAGCCGACGCTTCAAGGATAGGTGGAAATTGGACTATTTCTTTACTAAAATACGCAACAACTGTGTCAGCCTCATTTGCAAAGAGACAGTCGCTGTTTTTAAAGAGTTCAATGTGAGGCGACATTACCAAACCAGACACACTGACATGTACGACAAGATTACAGGGAAGATACGTAGCGAGAAATTTAAGCAATTTGAAGCTAGTTTAATTTTACAGCATTAGTATTTCGCAATAGGCCGAGAGTCGAAAGAGAACGCCACAAAGGCTAGTTGCGATATTGTTGAAATTATTAATAAAAAAATAAATAAAAAAATAGAGCAAATGTGACACACAGAATGGCTTGCTAAAATTTGCTTAAATATATTGTTGTACATAAAGAACGTCAGCCAAGGTCGGCCCCCCACATTTCTACCACACCAAATCTGGCCCCCTTTGCAAAAAGTTTGGACACCCCTGCCCTAGTCTGTTCCAAGCCCCCCTAAATTCAGACATAAATCTTTTATAATGCATAAAAATTCCATCAAAACATGGAACAAATACATGTTACAATTACATTATTGCACAATAAACAATCTAAATAAAAAAATCTGAGTTGTGCCTAATGTAAAAACAAAGAATAAAGAATAAAAGTAATAAAATAAAAGAACTCGAAGCAAATGAAGAGGACCCAGGGATACACACATACACATACAGTAGAGGTCCCTCTTAGCCAATTGGATGCCAGGAATGCTAGGCAATAGACCCTACCCACCGACGTCACAAAATCACGTGCTCGCTGTATGGTTCCGCCCCCTTGTCCGTCATTTTGTGTCTGTATTATCAATGGTCTCAATTGATCGAGCAATTTATAATGCATTTCATGGAAGACCCAGTGTTTTCGGATGCCGTAAACTCACTTGATGCGTTGCATAAAAGGCGTTATGTGGAAAAGCTTCAGTTTATCCATTCGCCAGATCCATATTTGATGCCTAAATCGATGTTTTTCGACCCGCTGTCTCCGCCGTATTTGCCTGACATCTGCTAGCTACCCTGATATGTACAACTATCTTGTCCACACAAAATCAGCCTATTCTCACGAAAGTTTGAAAAACTTTAAGAGCTTGGAGGCTTATAAATACTTCGTTGCTGGTTGGGTGAAACAGGTCCTCGTCCACGAAAATTCGGCAGGAATCTATCTTGTGCTTGGAAGGGTGAGTTACGAAATTTTCAATTCAAAATCTTTTGTTATTGCTAACATCCACTGTCAAGTCTAATGTATTTCATGTCGTTTGTCAATGGAGTTAGGGCTTTTAATGTTTATATGGTTTAGCGATAGCACTCTCACTACATACATACGTGTATGTTGTCGGCGATTAGCCTAGCAATGATCTTAATTGTGGTTGTCAGCCCAAAACCCTCTAAATATATATTAAATGCATCTTACCAGATATAAAATGACTACTACATAATCTGTGGTAATCGTTTGGAGCCCAGTTTTCTCGTCGAATTGCAGCAGCCCATCTCGCTCTCTTCTCTCCGGGTCTCTCGGAATCCAGTAGAACTTCAAGTCTCTCCGTCTTCTCCGTCTATCTTCTCTGTTATTGCAACCGACCGCCACACACGCCTTCACCATTTTGATTATTAATGTTAACGAGCAGAAAAACACGTCGTAAATAGGAGGAATGTACGTAGCCGTAACAGGTAAACATGATGTGTTGACGGACAAATGGGCGGCACCAGTCAGGAGGAAGGAGTTGTGACGTCACGTGGGTAGGGTCTATAGCCACTAGCAAAGCAGCTATATGTATGTTATGCTCAGTAAACTCTGGGACCGGCAAGTACCAGCCATACTGTATTTTTGTCTTTTGTATCCTGAAATTTCTTTCTTAACAAGAGGCAATATTTTCCTGTTGAGTTGTATCTTAACCTGAAAATTTTGTATGTAGAGACGTTCTTAACATGAGCGGATTTTAAGGTGGGGGGCCAAGCCCACCCTGCTGGCCAAAAAGTGTCATTGCATGTAATTGACTTTCCTATATATACTGTATAAAAGTTGTAAAGCAATAAAACTGCAAAAAAATGAACAAAATGAACAAAATACTTTTAAAATGGATCAAAATTCTTTTTCTAACAGTTCATGTGACTAGCACCTTAGACGGTCATTTGCTTTGCATATAATTTTCAAAAAAAAAAAAAAAAAAAAAATTAGGGGAGGGCATTTTTATTTTTCAAATGATTCTTTTCTTTGATTGAAAATGTTTTTTTGATTGAAGCAACTTTTTTTGGGATTAAATGATTTAGAAATAAATGTCCTACTCATAATATGGCCCAAACACAAAAAGGATTTCTTCAATCAAAGAAAACTTTTTCAATGAAAAATTAAGTGTTCAAATGCAAATTTTCCAATCTCAAATATTTTTTCGCGTTCAAAAACTTTTTCCATGATTGAAATTTCTTTTTTTGATTGAAGTGATTTTTCTTTTTCAAAACAAATATATATATATGGGAAAACCCATTGGCAGTGTATCAAATACTTGTTCTCCCCACTGTACATAAAGTAGTGTACTATTAAATGAATACTATAAATTTTGTTACTATCACTATGTGTGCCTTTCATTCAAAATAATTGCAATATTTCAGTGTGCTCTCTGCTTATCTATTTTCAGGTTAAAACAAACAAAAGTTGAACAGTTTTCCCCTCCCCAAAAAATGCGGAATGCACACCAGAAAGAGCATCTGAACTCATACAAAGTATTCTGAAAATGATTGTTCAGGACATTGCAATTCATTTTAACATTTAGAACAATTTATACAATAAAATACCACAAAAAAAGTAAGAATTGTTTTGTCTCCTGTTAGAAAGGTGAAGTCACAGTGTTTCCGTTTACATTTTTTGCACTAGTTAATGCCAGCAGCATTTGACCTCATTGTTTGTGATTTATTATTGATATTTATGTTATTTATTCCTATTTTAATAAAGAATTTAGGTATTCCAAAATGTTTTTTGTGA
Organism: Corythoichthys intestinalis; assembly: GCF_030265065.1. Taxonomy (NCBI): domain Eukaryota; kingdom Metazoa; phylum Chordata; class Actinopteri; order Syngnathiformes; family Syngnathidae; genus Corythoichthys; species Corythoichthys intestinalis. The sequence goes on along the minus strand of NC_080414.1, from coordinate 14,204,290 downwards.
ATTAATAAGCATCAACGAAAATGTCATTATTAAATTAGTTTAAACATTTTTTTTTTAATTATTAGATTAGTCGACTAATCGTAAAAATAGTCGGCTGACTAATCGAGAGGAAATTAGTCGTTAGGGACAGCCCGAGTGGAATTATAGTTGGGGACAACGCTAGCACACAGTAGTGTCAGAATGCATTTACCGTAATGCTTGGATTACGCGGGTGCGCTAGTTTTAGGGTCCGCTCATTTGACCACGGAAACACAAACATCCACTGGCTTGACCTCAGTCACCAGTGCCTTATTTTTCATCCGATACTTGTTTTTCCAGTGTTCGTCTAAAATATGTAGAATCACAATTCACACATGTGCAGTGACACCAAACACGATTTATTTAAGGAATCAAGACTACTTATTTCTCCCAACACTGGCCTAGTCCGCCCTTGGCGGTATCTTAACTCATTCACTGTCATTCACAGTGATAGATGTCCAATCCATTTTGACTGGGAGGTACGAATGAACGAAGGTTAAATTTTTATATTAATATTAGAGATGTCCCGATTGATCGGGTCCGATCATGTCATTTTCAAAGTATCGGAATCGGCAAAAAAATATCGGCCATGCCTTTAAAAATTTTTTTTTTTTTAATTAAATCGTTTTGTAATTGTATTTAACGTTACATACACAATATGTTACACTCATCCAGAGTCTTTGGTTTAGGCTTAAGGTAGGGTTATCAAATTTATCCCGATAACAGCGGTAATTAATTTTTAACAAATGTATCACGTTAAAATATTTAACGCAATTCATGCATGCGCTGCACGACCCACTCACGCATTGTCGCGCTCAATCTGTAATGGCCCCGTTTTAACTATATAGAGAGATAAAAGGCAGCGTAAAATGAGTAGAGTGAATTTTGGCAGCCTTTGGAGCCTTTTTTAAATTGGCTAAAGCCTTACAATTCCTCTCCCTACGATTAGAAATATCATGGGAAGCAATGTAGGGAAGCAAGGTAGCAATTGATCTTTTTCTTAACACCTTATGTTATTTCCCAACGCAGAGAAGATATATCAATTGGTAGCACTACGCACAGTCATTGTTCCACCTCCCATCATGCATTTGGCCATGGCTACAGTATCATTTACTGAAAGTTCAACAAATACACTAGATGGCAATATTTAGTCACAATATACAAAGTCACAAGTCTTTCTATCTGTGGATCCCTCTCACAGAAAGAATGTTAATAATGTAAATGCCATCTTGAGGATTTATTGTCATAATAAACAAATACAGTACTTATGTACTGTATGTTGAATGTATATATTCGTCCGAGTTTTATTCATTTTTTTCTTAATGCATTGCCAAAATGTATATGATCGGGAAAAATTATCGGGAATGATTGGAATTGAATCGGGAGCAAAAAAAAAAAAAAAGCAATCAGATCGGGAAATATCGGGATCGGCAGATACTCAAACTAAAACGATCGGGATCGGATCGGGAGCAAAAAAACATGATCGGAACAACCCTAATTAATATATTAACCTTGAATCATTACGATTGGTTTCTTAAAACCATTCCATTTTAACTAACTAATAAGGCTTTACATTGGTCAAATTTAAGTACAGCTAATTATCGAGTTGCGTTTTTAGACATTGGGAATTATCTAATGAGTTGTGAATAAACTGGCATATGTTTTGCGCTTCGCCACATCGTTAGATTCACCTATCACAGAGAACTTTATGATGCAAATCGCATTATTTTTGCATTCTGAAAAACCACTGTAACTTGTAACTGTTCGCAAAATCACGCTAAAAAACAATAAAAAAACAATGTTCAAATCTTTCACTACATTAACAATGTCATGAGTTTCATCTTCACTCCAAATGTGTTTTGCATTGTTTGTCACCACGAGATTAACTTACTTCCTGTCCTAAAAAAAAAAAAAAAAAAAAAGAAAGAAAAAACATTCCTCTCAAATGAAGCAGGATGGCTCCCAAATGCCCATTTTTTAATGGCCGCATGTAAACATGCCAGTTTTTAGAATTTGCATCTTTTGTAGATGTTTAACTAATTGGACTTAAACTTTGAGGTTAGTTTCTAGCGGTCCATTTTGATCTCTTGTTTTCTACCATGCAACACATCCAAAATCCAATAATGACCAAAACATAGAACAAAGGAGCGGGATGTTCACGCTCCTTGTGTGGGTGGGCTAAAAACAGGGCCTAACCAGAAAGCCATTTTGGGAAGGTAGACTGCCTCCTGACAATGTAACAATTTTTCCTGTATCAAATTTGTTAGACTTTAAAGCGCCAGTAACTCGACTTTGAAAGTTTCTGCATGGAACAAGTACTTTCTGCTGTATGACATCCAAGTAAAACGCACTTTTATTGTGGCGGATTGCCCACCTGCTACTCGCGCTGGTAACAATTGAGAGGGAATATTGACAGAGCGGGGAAAGCCAGATGAGGACGGGAAAGTTTACGTCGGAATATTAGTGCGCCTCGCAGCTGTCAGAGTATAAAATGAAGGCAAATGAAAGTCTAATGATGCGCCTGGCATGCTAAATATGAGATGTTCTGCCAGCAGCTGTGTCGCGGTCATCGTCGAGGTTCAGTTGGAGGAGTTCTTGCTAACCGCTAAAGCTAATTTTCTTAGAAAAGCACTGAGGGCGAATTCGCTTAAATGGTATGTAGCAGGTAGGCGAGACAGATGGATTCCGCTAAATTGCTCAAGGTTTCAGCAAATGTCATCTAAATTCAAGGGAGTATGGCGTCAGAGTTGTGTCACTGTTAATGAATTAACCTTTTGAGGTGGCAAAATGCCTGAAAACTCACCAAGTTTGGCAAGCATGCGCTTCGAGCAGGTGTCCATGCATGAAATTGAACAGGAAGTCACCCATTTTGGTTTGAGCAGCCACTTTGGGCAAATTTTAGTGCTTGTACTTTGACTGAGAAACCTTCGAAAGATGGAAATTACACAGTTTTTTTTTTAAACATTCAGTCACCAAGTTACAGTGGGGCAAATAAGTATTTAGTCAACCACCAACTGTGCAAGTTCTCCTACTTGAAAAGATTAGAGAGGCCTGTAATTGTCAACCTCAATTGTTAAACCTCAACCATGAAAGACAGAATGTGGGGAAAAAAACAACAGAAAATAGCATTGTATGATTATTAAAGAATTTATTTGCAATTCAAGGTGGAAAATAAGTATTTGGTCAATACCAAAAGTTCATCTCAATACTTTATGTACCCTTTGTTGGCAATAACAGAGGCCAAACGTTTTCCATAACTCTTCAATCTTCGCTTGGTGTAAAGAAATCAACTGTGAGAGCAATTATAAGAAAATGGAAGACATACAAGACCACTGATCATCTCCCTCGATCTGGGGCTCCATGCAAGAGCTCACCTCGTGGCGTCAAAATGATAACAAGAACGGTGAGAAAAAGTCCAAGAACCACACGGGGGGACATAGTGAATGACCAACAGAGAGCTGGGACCACAGTAACAAAGGCTACTATCAGTAACACAATGCGCCGCCAGGGATTCAAATCCTGCACTGCCAGACGTGTCACCCTGCTGAAGCCAGTACACGTCCAGGCTTGTCTGCAGTTCACTAGAGAGCATTTGGATGATCCAGAAGAGGACTGGGAGAATGCGTTATGGTCAGATGAAACCAAAACAGAAGTTTCTGGTAGAAACAAAGGTTCTTGTGTTTGGAGACGAAAGAATACTGAATTGCATCTGAAGAACACCATACACACTGTGAAGCATGGGGGTGGAAACATCATGCTTTGGGCCTGTTTTTCTGCAAAAGGACCAGGACGACTGATCTGTGTAAAGGAAAGAATGAATGGGGCCATGTATCGAGAGATTTTGAGTGAAAATCTCCTTCCATCAGCAAGGGTGTCTTTCAGCTGACAATGATCCTAAACACACAGCAAGGGCGACAAAGCAGTGGCTTCGTAAGAAGCATTTCAAGGTCCTGGAGTGGCCTAGCCAGTCTCCAGATCTCAACCTCATAGAAAATCTGTGGAGGGAGTTGAAAGTCCGTGTTGCCCAACGACAGCCCCAAAACATCACTGCTCTCGAGGAGCTCTGCATGGAGGAATGGGTCAAAATACCAGCAACAGTGTGTGAAAAGCTTGTGAAGGGTTACAAAAAACGTCTTGCCTCCGTTGTTGCCAACAAAGGGAACTTAACAAAGTATTGAGATGAACTTTTGGTATTGACCAAATACTTATTTTCCACCATGATTTGCAAATAAATTCTTTAAAAATCAAACAATGTGATTTTCTATTTTTTTTTCCACATTGTCTTTCATGGTTGAGGTTTACCCATGTTGACAATTACAGACCTCTCTAATATTTTCAAGTGGGAGAACTTGCACAATTAGTGGTTGACTAAATACTTATTTGCCCCACTGTATATGTTTAGAATTCAATCTGTTTTGGGAATTGGCGTTCGTTCTTTATTCATGTAAAAGGATGCCTAGATTTGCGAGGACATCAATATTCTGGTATCAATACTTCCTTATTCCGTGCATCATCAGGACTAAGTATTGAGTCTTATCAGCGTTGACACTTCAAGTCTTGAGGGAACACAAGCAAAGAACATGGGAGGAGTTTGCATAGAAATAAACGAGCTTTAGCTACCTGAGCGCTGAATATATTCCGAAGCTTTCTCGAGCAGCGTGATGCTAACACATTCTGGCGGGAAAGTTCCTCCCGAGGAAGTTCAACCCGCAGCGCTGTCCAACACCTTTGCAAACGAGGCTGTGATGTATGCGCAAAAATGGAAAGTGGTTGCCTCATCAGAGCAAAAACCAAAAGTTAGCAATCAATTTAACTCCCATAGGCCATTTCCTAGACACGACTAACGGATCTGTGATCATCACTTCCTAGACGGGCAACGGGCCAGGCAGTCTCAAGAACATTTCATGACTTTTACATCAAAAAGACACCTGGGAAGAACAAACAGCCGGGGGGGTTTCTGCTTGAGGCAGATGCTAATCATGCACAGCATGCCGAGTGTGCTCGTTCCCGGTCAAAAAGTCTTAAAACTGATGGAATAATTGATTAGGCCACCTTGAAGCTGAGGGTTTTTTGAGTGGGGCTTGCTGGCAAAATCGACAGGAACGTCATCATACTGCCAGCCATGTATTTGATCATATTTTCGAGTAAAATAGACAAGCTATAGTGTAAGAAACTAATGTGATCCAGACATGACTAATGGATCTCTGATTGCATAACCGATATCTGCCAGGATTTGAAGCAGGCCTGTCAGGAGTGAGAGTGTGAAAATCATTCTTTACCTACTATTGTACACGCAAGATGAGTTTTAGACATGACTAATGAATCACTGGTAATCAAAGAGCTTATCACTGCCGAGATGACAGAGTGTGGCTACTTTATTGAGCATATCTGCCTTTGAATGTATATTTTGTAATCGCGCTCATTTCGAGTCGTCTCTTTTATAAGTTACTGATGTCATTTGTTCAGCCACAGCTCTTTGAAAGCACACAATCAAAAGCTACATACAGAAAGGAACCTCTTCGGCATGTCAGTTTTTTTATATACAGTGGGAGCTCTACATACAAATTTAATTCATTCCAGGACCTGGTTTGTAAGTCAAAATGATCGCATGTCGAGCAGGATTTTTCAATAAGAACATAATATAATACAATACAATATAATAATTCAATATAATTGGATTGATTCGTTCCACAGCCCACAAACATACGCCAAATCCTTAATAAATACTGCAAGTACAATTACAAATAGCAATTACACATAGCAAAACAAATAAATTAAAAATACAAATCAGACCCATAATAATAATAACAATGTAACAAATCGGGTTCTAATGTGGCGGTTGTGTTTTGGAAAAAAAAAGGTAGTTCAAAACTAGAGATGCCGATCGATCGGGTCCGATCACGTCATTTTCAAAGTATCGGAATCGGCAAAAAAATATCGGACATGCCTTTTTTTTAATATATATATATATATATATATATATATATATATATATATTTTTTTTTTTTATTAAATCGTTTTCTAATTGTATTTAATGTTACAGACATAATATGTTACACTCATCCAGAGTCTTTAATTTAGGCTTAAGGTAGGGTTATCAAATTTCTCCCTATACCGGCGGTAATTTTTTTTTTTTTAAATGTATCACGTTAAAATATTTAACGCAATTAATGCATGCGCTGCACGACCCACTCACATATTGTCGCGCTCAATCTGTAATGGCGCCGTTTTACCTATATAGAGAGCTAAAAGGCAGCGTAAAATGAGTAGAGTGAATTTTGGCAGCCTGTGGAGCCCTTTTTTAATTGGCTAAAGCCTTACAATCCCTCTCCTTACGATTAGAAATATCGTGAGAAGCAATGTTTTTCTTAACACCCTACGTTATTTCCCAACGCAGAGAAGATGCATCAATTGGTAGCACTACCCACAGTCATGGTTGCATTTCCCATCATGCATTTGGGCAGGGCTATAGTATCATTTACTGAAAACTCAACAAATATACTAGATGGCAATATTTAGTCACAATATACAAAGTTACAAGTCTTTCTATCCGTGGATCCCTCTCACAGAAAGAATGTTAATAATGTAAATGCCATCTTGAGGATTTATTGTCATAATAAACAAATACAGTACTTATGTACTGTATGTTGAATGTATATATTCGTCGGAGTTTTATTCATTTTTTTCTTAATGCATTGACAAAATGTATATGATCGGGAAAATTTATCGGGAATGATTGGAATTGAATCGGGAGCAAAATAAAGTAATCGGATCGGGAAATAGTCAAACTAAAACGATCGGGATCGGATCGAGAGCAAAAAAACATGATCGGAACAACCCTATTCATAACCTTTCCCTCTTCAATCAAAAAAAGGTAGTTCAAAACTTTTTGCACTTCAAAAAAAAAAAAAAAAAAAAAATTCAAATACAAAAAAATATTAAAAAAAAAAAAATAGGGAAGGGCAATTTTATTTTTCAAATGATTTTTTTCTTTGATTAAAAATATTGTTTTTGATTGAAGCAACTTTTTTTGGACATTTCATGATTTACACACAAATATCCTACCCGCATTATGGCCCAAACACAAAAAGGATGAAATAAAAAATTAAGTGTTCTCATGCAATTTTTTTGAGTCTCAAATATTTTTTCTCATTCAAAAACTTTTTTTCTATGATTGAAATTTTTCTTTTTTTGTTTGAAGTGATTTTTCTTATGAAAATATTTTTTTTGTTTGTTTGAATCAACTTTTTTTTTTTTTTAATTGAATAATAAAGACACAAATGCTCGAGCCAAAATGTGGCCCAAACGCAAAGCATTACTTCAATCAAAAAAAGTTGTTTCAATCAAAAAAAAAAAAATCAAGAAAAATAGTTTTCAAATGCATTTTTTTGAGTTTTAAAATGTGTTTTTGCATTCCAACGCATTTTTTTTTTTGATTGAAGAGACTATTTTTTGATTGAAATTATATATTTTGATTGAAGCGACTTTTTTATTTATTGAATGTTGAATGAATATTGATGTTACAATAATAATACCGAGTCGTCTTCGAGATCGTAGACATACACCAGCCGAATTGTCGAGCCAGTTGACTGACGTGCACTTTACGCTCATATTTTTCATCATTTCCTTTTTAATTTCAATGGTAAGCGTCACATTTTTAATTTATTCACCACCTGCCCTAACCTAATTGGGACCCATGTTGCTTTCTCTCACAAGAAAATCCAACACGTCTGTGTCTTGCGGGAAAACAATGAAATTGCGGCGATGTCATTAATGGTCATATTTCGAGCACGACGTCATATGTCGAGACAAATGAGCAGTGTTGTTAATAACGGCGTTACAATATAACGGTGTTACTAACGCCGTTATTTTTTTCAGTTATGAGTAATCTAATTAATTACTTTTCTCATCTTGGCAACGCCGTTACCGTTACTGAGGCGGGAAAGGCGTGCGTTACTATGCGTTACTAAGTTGGTTGAATAAAAAAAGTCTGAGAGAGGCGGACTCACGGAGACGAGAGAGCAGAGCCGGAGTGGGGAGGACGCTGTTGCAAACGCGATGCTAGGTGGCTCCAATCGGTCTTTGTCAGTCACGTGCCCAAACTAGCGGACACGCCTCCATGCGCCATTTTGAGTGTATGACGGATGTAAACAAACCAGAACAGGAGTAGCTCCGACGCCACATAACTGCTTCCAACTTCACCGCTGGATATAAAATAAACTCCCTCGTTTACTTGAGTGTAGCCATAGCCTACAAACTACGCCCACATGATACGGTAGATATCACATATTATAGAACTAGATGCAAATGACAGACACGGCTGCATTGGCAACATGTTTTAAGGACGACATGCGTTAGTAAACAGCCGCCATCTTAAAGCAGTAAACCTCGCAGGAAGGCTCTGATGTAGAGAACCTTCCTCGCGAACCTAAGTAACTTTTTTAAAATTTTATTTTAAAATGCTCCTAAATCGGCAAAAGCTTGACTTAAATCTATCTTTAAATGATGAAAACTTACACATGTTGATTGTTGAAAGTTGACAGAACGGTTGATTCACAACTTTAAATGACTTCCACACATAGCAAAGGTTACTATCTAGTTATCGCAAGACCCTTGTGTCTAGTTAAGTGGAAGGTAAAGAACTGGGCTAGGGCCAATTGTTCCCAAAACCCTTTAAACTTTACATTTTGTGACCTTTTTTTTTTTTCTTTTGAGAAAAAAAAACATGAAAATTATCACTAGTTACTTTGCCAAGTAACTAATTACTCTTACATTCAGGTAACTGAGTTACTAACGCAATTACTTTTTGGGACAAGTAATTTGTAACTGTAATTAATTACTTTTTTAAAGTAAAATTAACAACACTGCAAATGAGTATTCAAATTTTACGTCGGATATCGAAAGGATCGAATGTCGATGCGATCGTAGGTCCAGGTACCATTGTACACTGTACAGCATAGCATTAGGAACGTTTTATGTTTGGTTTGTTACTCTATTTTGTTCTACTTCCCATTTATTTTGGGTGTAATTCCTCAGTCGACTACTAGTGGGAGCACTTTTTTTTTTGTTTTTACTAAAATTTGACTAAGGGGGAAAAATATAGCATTTTAGCACACGCAAATTTTTGCTAAAGACTTTTTTTAGCACACTGATCCTTAAATTCTGCTTTTTATGCAAAATAATCATACCTCTGAAAGTTAATTTTATAACTTACATTTTGGGCATTATGCATATTTAAATTTGTGTTTTAAAAAAAATCTTGGGCAATGAGAGATGTTACGCTAGCTATGTACACTATAATTTTGGGAGGCTTTGACTGTAACGCATTGTTTTACTCTAAATTGTTGTACTTTGACAAAGTTTTCGACGAAATGTTCCATGCACAAAAACTCCAGAAGTAAGAGATTAAAGCAGGGATTACATTGAAGATAAATCGTCAATGCAGATGAATAAAGAACTCAACAGGAATCTCAAGGATGACCACAAATTAGCACTCTATGCATGCATCCGCACACGGAACACAGCATGTCCAAACAACTGTGTTTGACTATAGCGCCATCTTTGCCGTGTTCCCATTTATCAAAGCTGACAGCTACACATGTCGGATAAAGCGACGCATCAGCGTGATGTATCTGCGTTGCATTATTTATGGCGGCCGGCTTGCGCGGAAGAAAGGGGGGGGTGGCGGCCCTGGGGTAATACGTCTCTCGATACATCATGGAGCACCTCAGCGAGGCCCCCCTACGCCGCTATTAGCGCTTATGTAACATTTATGTTTTCACGTGCAGGGAACTTATTTCGCGACTGTCGCAATCCGAACTTCATTTTTCTCCATTTAAATGAAGTCTGAATTCCAATGTTATAGCGCTGCCTGTTGGTCTGGCCGCCAGTTGTACCATGACTTGTTATTTTACCTAATAAATGAATAAATGACCCATTGATGTGTTTTTATGATGAAGTTGCCCTTTAAGAAGAACGACGTAATTGGCATTTAACACAAGTGATTAGCATTCATGCACTCCAGCAAGTAGCATGGAAGTCTAATTAACTACATGGTATTTTTTTTTACACTTCTAAATGTAAAAATAACATTAAATTATTCTTACGTTCTTTATGCAATTATTGCACGTGAATATATCGAGGAAACTAACAGCATGCTTATCACAGCGCTAATTAGCAGCTTTGTGTTAGCCATTAAAATCATAGCACCTTCAATATGCGCTGAAAGTTGAGTTGATCTGAACTTTTTAGTGTTTGATTAACCCTTTATGAACTCATTGAAGGTACTAAACGTCCAATATATTTTGACTGGGAGGGCGAATGAATGAACAAACGTTTATTTTGCCCCTCTCAGTCAAAATATATTGGCCATCTCGCATTGTCAATGGCTCCTAAAGATGGTGTTATACTCACTTTTCCCCCCTTCAAAGCCCTTTACACTACATCGCCATCCACCTATTGTGACGCAGCACCAGGGGCAAAGTGGGGTTCAGTATCTTGCTCAAGGATACTTAGATGAGTTCATCAGGACGGAGATTTGAACCCAAAACCTTAGGCTTGGGGGACAACTACGCTACCACTGAGCCACGTCATTAGTTTAGCATTCACAGCCAGTCCTACTAGTTTAATTAGTTTAATTGTTGTCAGTGGAAGACAATTAAAGCAACACTCGGTAACTTTTCAGTTTTGCTCGATTTTAGCGACGCTGGTGGAGAAAAGCGGTAGTGTTTTTCCCTAAGGAAGACAGCGTTTCCCATGACTACCAGCGCACACCCGCACAGTAAAGATGTCCCGATCGATCGGATCCGATCGCGTCATTTTCAAAGTATCGGAATCGGCAAAAAAATATCGGACATGCCTTTTTTAATATGTATATATATTTTTTAATTAAATCGTTTTCTAATTGTATTTAACGTTACAGACAAAATGTCTTACACTCATCTAGAGTCTTTAGATTTGGCTTAAAGTAGGGCTATCAAATTTATCACGTTAACGGTGGTAATAACATTATAATATTTAACGCAATTAATGCATGCGCTGCACTACTCACTCACGCATTGTCGCGTTCAATCTACAGGTATATTGGCACTGTTTTACGTATACATAGAGCTAAAAGGCAGAGAGAAGTTTTGGCAGCCTTTGAAGCCTTTTTTTAATTGACTAAAGCCTTACAAGCCCTCTCTCAACAATTAGAAATATTGTGGGAAGAAATGTGGGGAAGAAAGGTAGTAGATGATCTTTTTCTTAACACCTAATGTTATTTCCCAATGCAGAGAAGATATATCAATTGGTAGCACTACGCACAGTCATGGTTGCACTTCCCATCATGCATTTGGGCAGAAGTTAAATGGCTACAGTATCATTTACTGAAAGCTCAAGAAATACACTAGATGGCAATATTTAGTCACAATATACATAGTCACATTTATCCTTTAAGAATTACAAGTCTTTCTATCCGTGGATCCCTCTCACAGAAAGAATGTTAATAATGAAAATGCCATCTTGAGGATTTATTGTCATGATAAACAAATACAGTACTTATGTACTGTATGTTGAATGTCTATATTCATCCGAGTATTATTCATTTTTTTCTTCATGCATTGCCAAAATGTAAATGATCGGAAAAAATTATCGGGAATGATTGGAATTGAATCGGGAGCAAAAAAAGCAATCGGATCGGGAAATATCGGGATCGGCAGATACTCAAACTAAAACGATCGGATCGGGAGTAAAAAAACATGATCGGAACAACCCTACCGCACAGTGTTATAAAATCATTATCTCCCGGTCGCCTGCAGATGGATCAAACGACCGTTTCCACTGGCTGTATGAAGGATGAATAGTAATAAGGTATTGAATCCAGTTGTGGCTAAACAATAGCATATGACTGTTAGCAACTGTGTGGCTTAATGTGGCTAGACCCCCCGACCCCACCCTGACGAGTTCTGTTGAGGGGCGGGGGGAGGTGTCACGCCAGCGAGTGAAAGCCGGGCCAATATTCTTGAGTACCCTTTTATCCTGGTAACCTCTCTTTTTGTCTTCCTCGGACAAAACTTTTTCCGTTTTTTTTTTTTTTTTTGCACTGCCATCTTTGCAGAATTCGCGTGAAAGCGTTCGCATCGACTACCGTCTTTATAACGAATGGGGAATGGGGGAAGTATGCTGTTAAGCAGTCAGTACATTTGTAGTTTTTTTTGTGTGGCAGTTAACTAATTTGCTCCCAAAAAACGTATAAATACGTTCTATTTTTAATTGTTTCAGTGTCCCAAAGACGTATTTATACGTCTTTTACGTTAGCTCCAAAGCTAACGTAGCTTGGATGACGTTCCAAAGCACAAAGCTCCAAAGCACAAAGCTGAAAATCCTTTTTAAAGCAATAAAACTGGCCACTGGAGGGCAGTAGCACATTTGGTAAGACCCGCAACCTGATTCAACGGGAACGAACGGCAGGGCCACAAGGCCGGGGCGCCGGCGGAAGGATGCCAGGCGGCGGACAACCGAGCAGAACAACCATGAGCACGCCTTGGATGCCAGGCGCTGGACGACCGAGCAGAACGACCGAGCAGAACGACCGGGACCACCAGTGCAGCGGACATGGTCGTTGAGTCCGTGCTGCTCGTCGAGCAGACCCCGCAGAGACTCAAAAAAATCCATCTTTATGAGACAGGCGGTGATGAGGGAAAAGTTAACCCGGCTGTCGCGGCCACAACAGCGTCATCTCAGTTAGTTATGTGTAAATAAATTGTTACTTTGCTATCAAAAGCTCTATTTGTCTTGTTGTTTATGTTATTTTGTAAAAGGAAAACATTATTCAAATGTTTGGGTTGTAACTAAAGCAAAAAATAGCTGTGTTAAAGTCAAAGTTATGTTTGAAATGTATGCTTTCACTAAAAAGCTAAATTTCTCTGTTTTTTCATCAGAAATTGGAAAATTGCTCAAACTAAGCTGTTTTCCAATGCTGATTTCTAAAGAATGGAAAAAGATATGAACTTACTTTTTTGCTGCTGAAAGAAGAGTCTAATCTTTCTTTTGGTGGGTTCCATGTTTATATAGCAATAGAATAGAATTTTCTGTGGGCCTTGCAACATCGGTCAAAATCCAGTAAAACGGCTGGGAGCGAAGGGTCTTGCGCCGGTGAAAATGGCTGGGAATGAATGAGTTAATTAGTGCCGGTGAAAGCGATTCATTCTCCCTCAAGATATAAGAGCCGTCATTTAACTAGTTGTCAGTCGACTTATGATCACAAATGTTGTGAAAATATTTTATAAAGGTTGAAAAGTTACCTAGTGATGCTTTAAGTACTATGAAATTAAGAAATAAGATAAAAACTATAGTGTTATTGAGGGCCATAACCAAAGTATTTATAAATAATAATAAATCATTCATAAAATTTTATAAAAATCATTTTAAAAAAACACAAACTATCATTAATAATTAAAAAAACAAATACTATATATAACTGAGATTTGACGTTCACATCTGTATACCAAAATCGATCGTTGACAGCCATTCCTACTCCGAATGGATTGGACGTCTGTCGCCGTCAATGGCAGCAAATGAGTTAAATTTACATTTCTGTGGAAGTGATAAGATTTCACAACCAAATCTGGTCCAACAACTTTTCGATTATGATAATCCGAGTGTATTCTTTACCAAAGTCCATCGGTAGGACACTAATTAAAGCACTGACAACTGCGTTTCCCTTCGATCCTCCCGACGACAGGTGATCGCGGCAAACGTGGCGTTCACATGAAAAGGACTCGTGGCGACGTGCGGTCGGCTCCTGTTGCTTTTTTATTTTTGCTTACCTTCACGCGCATTTGTTGTGTTGTCTCGTTTCATCTCGGACATGACGTGAAAGCGCCGTAGAAGCAGCATGGACGCTTGTTAGCTCGGAATCACACTGATTCACGTATATTATCGCCGGCTTCGGGCGTCTATTAAGTTGCGTTATTGTAATGTGAGGCTGGAAACTCGTACAACTAAAACAAGTTCAACAAAACTTGTTTAATTTAGATTTTTATTGGAAATTTTACATTTCAGAATTGTGATAAGGTGCTCAAGCTGTCCCGAACAATCTTAATAAACAAACATCAAGAAGTAGAGTTGTCCAATAATATATTTTTAACCGATATCCAGATATTGTTCAACTCCAAAAATCCGATATTTGCGGTCGTGCACTTCACGTGTTATTGCTAATTGTATTGCGATGCCCCACTGGATGCTTTAACAATATGTCACAACTTCATGTTTTTCAAAGAAAATACACATTCTGTGAAAAATAAGAGCGCAACTTTAACTGAAGTTATAGAAAATAAATGCGCCAAATAGATAATATAAATTGATTTGAGCCAAAATGCCTATAACTAAATAAAAGGAATAATTCACAATTAAATCACGTTTTTACAGTAGTTACTCCAAAGAGCCACAAGAGGGCGACCAAAACATTACAAATACACGCAGGCAATCATTGGACATGCCAATGCAATGGCAATAGCGTACCGCACGAACGCTATTTTTAGACCGTGACGTCGCCATCGTAAGGCGGAAGTGGGACATTACAGACACGCCCTCGCATACAACTCATGTTATTTCTGCTTGTTTTCTCAGGTAATTCTTCAAAAACAAACATGCCAATCAAACACTGCTGCGATGGAACTATGGAAACGACTCTAGACATTACGACAAATGAAGGATGTTTTCTTCATACGTATCCCAAAACCAAAAACTCAGAGGAAAAAATGTGAAGAACTGATCAACTTGTGCGGACCTTAAACACTAGTAAGGTGAAGCCATTCACGTTTCATATGCAGTAGACATTTTGTTGGGTTGGCGTGGTCCTTCAGAGGATGAAAAGGTAAGCCATTTTGATATTTTTACTTATTTTTTAGCATGACGTTTTGCCGTGCTGCTTCTGTCTGACAATGAATGACCTGAAACATATTAAAATGGTATGTGACTGCCACTGTTACCTTTTCTGTTGCAAAAAACAACTTTAGTAAGGAGGAAGCGTAAATAAATATTAGAATTAAGAATTTTTATAAATGAAAAAATTAAAAGTGCTCGTTGGCTGTCACCGAGTAGCATTTGCGATCACTACACAAAAATAGCAATGTAAATCGTCCCCACGAACGGTCAGAGACGTAAAACAACCAGATTATATAATATATAAGAAAGACAGGGCATATGGTGGTATAGGATAGATTGTTGAAACAGGAAAATGCCATTGTCAGTGGTGTAAGGCAATGCACACAAGAAAAAGGTGTCGATAAAGGATCAGGTCGGCTCTTTTTCAGCCCTCGCCACTCAAGCCATCTCTTTAACTGAACATTTTTATGTTCTTACACCAGTGAATTTGGCACCAGGGATATCATTTTCGGACAGAATTGGTAGGTTTAGCTCAGTAAACATCTCGTTTGTACACTATTTCCATTCATTTACTATTAGAGAGGTTGACCCACCTAGCCACAATTGCTAACGTCATGAATATTAATGAGGAAAAGTGACGTGTTGCTTGCAGTACGCCATTCCTAAGATGCAATTTGCTGGGGTTTTGTACAGATTTTTTGATTCTATTACATTTCTAGTTTTCATAGTGACTATTTCTTTCTGGTAACGCAGCAGTTATGTAATCAGTTTATAATTGTTAATTTTTCAATAATTTGTTGTTCATTTGATTTTTGAACCATGAATACAAATGGTCTGGTCACATAACAAATCCCAATCATCTTAGTTTGGAGATACCCTTGTACAGATGAAGAAGGCTTTTACATTCACTTTGAATGCAACATACCTATTGGTCCAAAACTGATAAGGTACCGATATGATCCCATATTTTAAAATGCTTTTATCGACCGATATTATTGGCTACCAGATAATATTGGACAACTCAAATCAAAAGCAAAAACTTGAACTTTCCACAAATTTATTACGTATACGTAACTGGCAACCAATGACGTAACCACAAAACAGTCCAAATTTCATCAATTTTAGACGGGGACACATCACGTCTCAACTGTAAAGACAGCTTCCTTCCAAATGCAATTGTGAGTGAACAAGGCCTGACTGGGTTTAGTGTGTCTCAGTCACATCTTCCATCATTTAGCCATCACTCTACAGATCCGCCATTAGCGTCCAGGACGCATTGTTCTCGTCACTTTTCCGAGAGTGGACTTTCAGCCCGTGTATCAAATGTAATCCGCTATCAGAAGCTCATTTTACTTTATTAAATCCCTCCACATGATCCCCAGCGGATGACGCCTTCCTGTTTAGCCAACAGCTGCCGCCTTATTGTCCCGACATTTCCGAGGGAATTGCTTATTATTCCGACATGTTGATTTAGACTTATTGTCTGAGTCGGCGTTATTAAAAATCCGTCCAAGCGAGGACGTCAAGGCGGAGCGACGAAACGGTGACAATCTGCTGGCGCGGAAACTTGCAAAATGCCTTCTCTTTGTCCACTTTGATTTATGGACAAACAGGAAGGAGGCAAATTGAGCAAGTGAGAGGAAAGGTCAGGGGCAATATCTGACTAATGTGGACTACTTGCTGTCTTCTTGATGAATTATGTCCAACGGACGCACACAAAAGACACTAGAGGATCATTCGGGTATGCTAAGTGGTGTCCGATAGAGGGCGCTAAAGAATGTCAAGATAGGATGGACGAGTTCAACACTTAGTCTTGATCTGCTCATGCTCTCAGTCTTTCTGGAAGGAGTTTATCCACTTCGTCAGCTGTGAGATCAAGGAGGACTTTACGTTAAAATGGGAAAATGTTGGAGTTTTTTTTCGGTAACAGTTTGAAGTAAAAACGGTTCTTGTAATTAATTTGTGAATTTTAAGGGCAGATTTTTTTTTTCATAAATGTAAACATTAGAGATGTCCCGATCGATCGGGGGTCGATCACGTCGTTTTCAAAGTATCGGAATCGGCAAAAAAATATCGGCCATGCCTTTTTTAATGTATATATATTTTATAATTAAATCGTTTTCTAATTGTATTTAACGTTACAGACATAATATGTTACACTCATCCAGAGTCTTTAGTTCAGGCTTAAGGTAGGGTTATCAAATTTATCCCAATAATGGCAGTAATTAATGCATGGGCTGCACGACCCACTCACGCATTGTCGCGCTCAATCTGTAACGGCGCCGTTTTACCTATATAGAGAGATTAAAGGCAGCGTAAAATGAGTAGAGTGAATTTTGGCGGCCTTTGAAGCCTTTTTTTAATTGGCTAAAGCCTTACAATCCCTCCCCCTACAATTAGAACTATCATGGGAAGCAATGTGGGGAGGGAAGGTAGCAATTGATCTTTTTCTTAACGCCTTATGTTATTTCCCAACGCAGAGAAGATATATCAATTGATAGCACTACGCACAGTCATGGTTCCACTTCCCATCATGCATTTGGACATGGCTACAGTATCATTTACTGAAAGCTCAACAAATACACTAGATGGCAATATTTAGTCACAATATACAAAGTCACAAGTCTTTCTATCCATGGATCCCTCTCACAGAAAGAATGTTAATAATGTACAGTAAATGCCATCTTGAGGATTTATTGTCACAATAAACAAATACAGTACTTATGTACTGTATGTTGAATGTATATATTCGTCGGAGTTGTTTTCATTTTTTTTCCTTAATGCATTGCCAAAATGTATATAATCGGGAAAAATAATCGGGATTGATCGGAATTGAATCGGGAGCAAAAAAAAGCAATCGGATCGGGAAATATCAGGATCGGCAGATACTCAAACTAAAACGATCGGGATCGGATCGGGAGCAAAAAAAACATGATCGGAACAACCCTAGTAAATATGGTACAGCCCGAAACCTGCTTTCAAACAGTTTTACAGTGAAGAAAAAAGGCACCGTATTTTTGGGACTATAAGTCGCAGTTTTTTAAATAATTCGGCTGGGGTTGCGACTTATAGTCAGGAGCGACTTATGTGTGAAATTATTAACACATTATTATATCATTTCACGTTATTTTGGTGTTTTGGAGTGACACTGATGGTTTGGTAAACTTGTTAGCATGTTCTTTATGCTATAGTTATCTGAATAATTCTTAATAGCTATGTTACATTAACATACCGGCCACGTTCTCATTTTGTTGTTCATGCATCATGTAACATTATCATACTGTTCATTTATTCAGCATGTTGTTCTCGATTGTATTTTTAAACTGCCTTTCAAGATGACATATCTGCTCTATGTGTTGGATTTTATCAAGTAAATTTGCCCCAAAAATGCGACTTTATACTCCAGTGCGCCTTATATATGTTTTTTTTTTCCCTCTTCGTGGGCATTTTATGGCTGGTGCGACTTATCGTCCGAAAAAAAACGGTATTTGAAAACCCTGCTATTTAGCACTTCTCCCACTTAGAAATAATGGAGAGGTCTGAAATTTTCATCGTAAGTGCATGTCCACAGTGAGTGAGATCATCTAAAAAGAAAAATCCAGAAATCACAATGTATGATTTTTATGTTACTATTTATTTGTGTGATACAGCTGCAAATAAGTATTTGAACACCTGATAAAACAAATGTTAATATTTGATACACTAGCCTTTGTTTGCAATTACAGAGGTGAAACATTTCCTGTTGTTTTTCACCTGGTTTGCACACACTGCAGGAGGGATCTTGGCCCACCCATCAGTCAGGTTTCTGGGCTGTCGCAGAGCGCCCTCCAAAGATTTTTGATTGGGTTTAGGTCTAGATCATACTAGAAACTTTTTATGCTTCTTACAGAGCCACTCCTTGGTTTTCCTGGCTGTGTGCTTCGAGTTATTATCATGTTGGAAGACCAATCTTCAATGCTCTGACTGAAGGAAGGAGGTTGTTCCCCAAAATCTCACACTACAGGGCCCCAGTCATCCTCTCTTTAATTCATTCACTCCCAGCCATTTTCACTGGAACAAGGCCCTTCGCTCCTTGCCGTTTTACTGGATTTTGACTGATTTTGCAAGGCCCACAGAAAATTCTGTTCTATTGCTTTATAAACATGGAAGATAAACTCTCTTCTTTCAGCAGAAAAAATAAATAATATATTTTTCCATTCTTTAGAAATCAGCATTAGAAAATAGCTTTTTTGAGCAATGTTCCCAATTTCTGATGAAAAAACAGAGAAATTGATCTTTTTGAAAAGCATACATTTCAAACATAACTTTGACTTTAACACAGCTATTTTTCGCTTATGTGACATCCCAAACATCTGAATAATGTTTTCGTTCTACAAAATAACATAAACAACAAGACAAATAGAGCTTTTGATCGCAAAGTAATAATTTATATACACATAACTAAACTATTGAACTGTTGAACTATTTACGCACATAACAACGGGGAAGGCTCTCGGCTGCTACCGGTTGAATGAGGTGGCTCCCAGTAATCTGATGAGTCCGGATCAAGATCGGTCTCACTTTTTTCATCATCTCCATCATCTTTATCGTTGGTTTCAACCTCGGGCTCAGGAGTAACGCAACGTGAGCTCCACAGAACGTGTAGGGAACCTGACGCTGTTGTGGCCGTCACCCTCTGTCTCATCAAGATAGATTTTTTTGAATCCTTCTTTGACGATGGTTTCGTTTTCTTTTCAAAACAATCCTCCAGTGTTGTTTGCCTTATTTTCCAATCGTTCTCCACATTTGTCTTCACAAGAGCCCTCCAACTTCTGTTTCCTGACTATTTTTCTTCACTTCCTTTCTTGGCCCGAGATGAGTTCTTACAATATGGGCTACTGCCCTCCAGTGGCCAGTTTTATTGCTTCAAAATGAGTTTTGAGCATTGTGCATTGCAGTTTAGGTGCAACAGAACCTAGAGATGCCTCTTGTAAAAAATAAAAAAAAAAAACAAACGTAAAAGACGTATAAATACGTTTTTGGGACACTAAAACAATTAAAAATAGAACGTATTTATACGTTTTGGGGAGCAAATGAGTTAATACAGTGCACTTGTCCTGTCCCATGCACAGAAAAACATCCCGAAAACATGATGCTGCCACCCCCATGCTTCACAGTAGGGATGGTGTTCTTGAGATTGTACTCATCATTCTTCCTCCTCCAAACACGGTTAATGGAATTATGACCAAAAGGTTGTATTTTACTCTCATCTGACCACAAAACTTGCTCCCATGACTCCTCTCCATAGTCCAAATGGTCATAGGCAAATTTAAGACAGGCCTTGACATGTGCTGGTTTAAGCAGGGGAACCTTCCATGCCATGCATGATTTCAAACCATAACGTCTTAGTGTATTACCAACAGTAACCTTGAAAACGGTGGTCCGAGCTCTTTTCAGGTCATTAACCAACTCCTGTTGTGTAGTTCTGGGCTGATCCCTCACCTTTCTTGGTATCATTGAGACCCCATGAGGTGATATGTTACATGGGACTCAACTCCGATTGAGATTGACCGTCAAGTTTAGTTTCTTTTCCATTTTCTAATGATTGCTCCAACAGTGGACCTTTTTTCACCATAATGTTTCGCAATTGCTCCGTAGCCCTTTCGAGCCTTGTGGAGGTGAAAAATTTTGTCTCTCGTGTCTTGCGACAAGTCTCGTGTCTTGGGACAACTCCTTGGTCTTGACCATGTTAAAAGTCATGTTAACTTATCCAGGACTCAAAAAATTAAAAAACTTAAATAAAATAAATTTTAAAAAAAGCTTAAAAGGCTTAATTTTTGTTTGGAAGAAAAAAAGGTTTAATTAATAGTGACTGATCCCCATGGCATATATGCTTTGTATAATGCATGTATGTTGTATTATTTGTTGTCTGTTAAATAATAAAAAGAAAACAATTACAAGAAAGGATCGACAAAAAGCCCCGACTTTGAGGCATTTAGTGTAATTTTTTTATTTTATTTTATTTTTATTTTTTTACATTGCATCATAAATGGATTTTTTTTTAATATGTTTTGTGACATTTCTTGTAAAAAAAAAAAAAAGTGATGGTTGGTATATGTATCAAGAGATATTCATATGAGACGAAAAAGACAGGTGAGAAAAGAGTTGTAAAAATAAACTTTTTGCCTAACTTCATAACTTTAATCTATAAAACATTTGTGATTTTGTGAGTAATATGTCAAAAAAATAAATAAAAGTTGAAAAATACAGGAGGTTTAAAGTTTAAGAAGTTAGAAAAGCATTTGAAATAATAATAAATAATGAGCCATAGTAATGGTATTTTGAAAATGTGATTTAAAAAATGTTTAATTTTTTATTATTATTTTTTTATAGTAAAATGATGAGACAAAAGCTGTGAAGATAAGAAGTTGTTACATTACAAAAAAGTCCTAAAATTACATTGACGGGAAAAAAAAGAAATCAAAAATGTAATATAAAACATAAAATCATTATTATTAATATATTACAATAAATAGAAAAAGTCATGAAAAAAATGTGACATTAAGAAAAAATACAACATACATTTTGTGATATGATTACTACACCAGTAATGTAGAAATACTTTTTATTTAGCATTTTTTGGTCTTTCCATCCTATTGAGCAGTTCAATATCAAACCCTCACGATTCAGATTTCTTCAAGGTTAAACACGAATTGAATTTAAAGGTTAAATACAACTGAACGTTAAGGGAAAAAATCTTTAATACATTAAATTCTTGCTCACACCACTAGAGGGAGCTTGTGCCTCACATCTTGAGGGCTTACCGAACCCAGATTTTAGGCAATTCATGTATCATCCCTTGGAATTGCTTATTCCCCGCAGTGGAAAAGGGCACACTGGTACATTCCATTACCCCGACTGGGTAATTGCTCCAGCACGGAGGGGCCGAACGGGATGTCAGAAGGGGAGTCTGTGGATGTTGCGGCCCCCGATCGAGACGCGAGCCAAGCCAGACTTCCCGAGATAAGCGAGTCGTCGGAAAAAGACGAAAGTTTGGCCTTTATCAAGCCGAGCGGCGGTTGCGAGGCTTCCTCTCTCCTTACCGTCCGCCGCGTAATGATGGCGAGGCCACAGCGGCGTGTCGTTATAATGAACTTCCCGCCTCTGACTCGGTCCGGTGCCATCTCGCGTGGCGTCCTTCCCCCTTTTTAGGCCGCCTATAATTAGTGGAAGTTCAACTCAATTCTTCTTTATTTTATTTCTGTGGCGCTGAGTTGTAATTGCTATCTGAAGGCACTTTTCACCACAAGTGCATCAGGGAACTATGGGTGGCATATTAAACAGAAGCGCAACAACGACAGGGAAGTCCGACAGTACTTTGGAGAAACCTCTTGGGCAATGACTGAGTTGAAAAAGACTACTTGTACTTGATTTCTTAAACGCTCATTTTAGGAACACATATGGTAAAAATGCATGCTTTCAACTAGGGTTGCAACAATTAATTGACTATACTACTAATTATCATTTTTAAATGTTGTCGTTAGCTAGGGACGGGAATTGATCGGATTTTTACGATTCCGATTCCATTATCGATATTGCTTAACGATTCGATTCTTTATCGATTCTCTTATCGATTCTAAGTTGGGGAAAAAGAAGAACAAACATTTTGATTGGCATCAAGTTTGTTTAATCAGAAGTCACAACCTTACAAACTCACAACGAGGTCAAAAGAGGCCCAAAGCCTCAATATTAACTGTGGCATAAGTGGCAAATGCACAAGAATATGTAACATTTTACTGAAACATTTTTCTAGTAGAGATAAAAAATATTGGTATATATTGGCTTATAGGTCGTTGTTCTGGCGTTGGCAATATGTGTTAAACTTGCAGGGGTCCCCAAATTTTTTCCTGTGAGGGCCACATAACTTTTCCCTTCTCTGATGAGGGGCCGGGGACAGTTTGTAACAGAAAAAGTGTGACGATTGCAGGAGTGCCTAAATGTAAAAAGTTATTGTTTTTCAGAAAGCCACAATCAAATAACCCTTTCTGGATTCTTCACGGAACAAAAGTAAATAAAATAATAATATAATAATAATAAATATAATAACACTATTAATCAAATAGATAATAACCAAATAACCCTCTCTGAGTTTTTCACAGAAAAAGGCCAGAAAATAAATAACACTATTGAGAAAAAAAAAATAATAATTCAAAATGCTCTCTGGTATTGTTCAGGGGGCCGGACCATATGTTGGGGCGGGCCGTATCCGGCCCACGGGCCGTAGTTTGGGGACCCCTGTTAACGTGTATTATTTACCAGTATATTGAAATGCATGCCTTTTAGTTTTTATGGTGCTTTCACGCTCAAGTGGGGGCGCCCTTGCGCTTCATCACGCGAAAAAGAACGCGCTCACGTGAAGAAGAGCGCGCTTACACAGCGAAGAAGAAGAAATGCCACATCCAAGCGAGTGAGCGAGTTAGTGAGAGAGGGAAACACTGCGACGACCCTACGTTCTTTGTCAATGTTTGTAAAATATCTACAGAGGCAACGCCTGTATGTATCATCTTTTGTGTTGTTGTTGTGTGTTTCCACTCGCGATCGGACACTTAATTCCAGTTGTGTAGTGGTTTGAACGATGTGCTAATGCTAGCGAACGCATGCTAACCGTTTTGTTATTACTGTATTAGCAGCTAATTATCGCTGATTTACGTTGATGCAAACCTGTTTGTTATTGGGGACGAAATTGATTTGTTTCATTTCTATTTTTAGTTTCACTCTTCAAGTGATGGTTGAATAAATTCAGCAAATTATACCAACGTCTTCTGTATCGTCATTTCGGAGTTTAGCTAGCTGTATAGCCAGGACTAAGCCTTAGCGTCTCGGTGAGGACAGTGCAGTCTATTCCCTCCCGATGCAGTTATCTCCACCAAGTCGTTTTGTTGTAATTTTTCCTCGTGAAGTGAAAACACACTTTCAAGCGTTTGAACCTACGTGCTGTCATTGTTATGTTTACGGCTGCAATGCTCATGCTAAACCATCATAACCTTTCATTTTCACCCTCTTTCCTGGTGAAGTGTAGCCAAACTTTGGAGCGGGTGGTTCTTGGCGCCATGCTAGTTTGATGCGTCTGGACAACAAGACAGTCACGACGCAATATGCGTCTTTAGGACTCGTTAAAAGGGATCGTTAAGGCTTTTTCATTGTGATGTCGAGGCCTTGAAACACTAGGAACCGGTTCGGAATTGGAATCGGATTTCGATTCCAATCCCTACCATTAGCTGTGTATTTTATGGAGGATATCACCTTGTTTGATTGGGGGTTTAGAGTTAATGCCTCACTCGAGTTGAAAAAACACAGAAAAATAATCGGATTTGTGCATTAAGGCCTGCAGTATGAACCTAGCCTAAACCTAAACCTATACCCTAACACAGTTCCTTAAACTCTAATCCCAACCCAAAGAAATTTGAAAAAATCTCAATATTGCATCAAAAGTGACCTAATTTACTAAATGACACTCAATGACATCTGTCATAAGCCCTCATTCATGACCGGTGTCATCACATCATTATGACAGTCTTATGACACCAGATAAATATGAGTTCAAATAAAATATAACCATATTTTTTTATCTTTACATTTTATTTACAATTAGTTCATACATTTTTTTATGACACCATTATTTTAAGATATTATATCTATTACCCTTTCACTCTTATTGATTTAAAATAATAAAAACTAATTATTAGGGCTGTCATGCCATTAAAATATTTAATCAAGTTAATTACAGCTTAAAAATTAATTAATCGTAATTAATTGCAATTAATCGCAATTCAAACCATCTATAAAATATGCCATATTTTTCTGTAAATTATTGTTGGAATGGAAAATAAGACACAAGATGGATATATACCTTCAAAATACGGTACATAAGGACTGTATTTGTTTATTATAACAATAAATCAACAAGATGGCATTAACATTATGAACATTCTGTTAAAGCGATCCATGACTAGAAAGACTTGTTCTTAAAAGATAAATGTTAGTACAAGTTATGGAAATTATATATTAAAACCCCTCTTAATGTTTTCGTTTTAATAAAATTTGTAAAATTTTCAATCAAAAAATAAACTGGTTGCCCGCCATTGTTGATGTCAATAATTACTTACACAATGCTCATGGGTGCTGAAGCAAATAAAATCAGTCGCACCCAAGCTCCAGCAGAGGGCAGCAAAACTCCATAAAACCCAATTAACAAGTGGGCATTTCACTGTCCTGTCATTTAAATCTGTCTGAGCAAGGCATGTGCGTTAATTGCGTCAAATATTTTAACGTGATTAATTTAAAAAATTAATTACCGCCCGTTAACGCAATAATTTTGACAGCCCTAATTTTTGTATTTCATATTTCAACTTTGTTTGTTAAGTCCATTGTTTTTAGTTTTTACTGATAATTTATAAATTTGTCTCTGGAATTAATCTATTACAAATTAAATTGTGAAAATTAGTAGTGGCAAATAAATGACACTTGCCCCTCCCCCGCAAAAAGGTTTATAATTCCCTAAAGATGCCACAAATCTAAGCAAATAGCCAATCGTGAGTAGGCAGAAAAGTGGATAATCGTAAACAATCGCATCCGTACCACACGCAATCCAATAATTCATTCAAAGTCAGTATCGAACACACTCATTAGCTGCCATTGATAGCGATACGCATTTGAACAGGTGACAGTGACCAATTACCATGAATGGAGTTTACATGCAACACAATCATGAATTCAAAACACACTTTTATTTGAACTCACTGGCCGTCAATGGCAGCCAATGAATTTAAATAACATAGGACATGTGTAAATGAAATGACTGCCTGTAGGGTCACATTACGTAGAGATACTCCCCACCGCAAATGTGTTTTTCGAATTGAACAGCGACAGTAAAAACAAAAACTATTTGGAAATTGGACAGCATTTAAATTGATTTTGGCGCTTTTGTCCAATACTGTAAGATTAAACAAGACAATATCAGTATTTTGTCCTTCTTTGACTCTGTTTCCGCTGAGCCGCGATCCATTATTCCCCAACCCAAACGCGCCTAGCTGGCCTCAGCACACAGATAATATTATCAGCATGCTGCCGCTCGTTGTTTATTTTCCCAACACGTGTCGGCGGGATGATGGCGGCGATCCATCGCGACGAGCCGGCGGCTGAGCGACAGATTCGGCGCGAGAGGCAACCCCAAGGTGATCATTTGCATTTGTTTTTTATTGCCGTCATTAGGACTCTCCTGCTGGGGCCTCGGCACGGGTCGGTGTGACAGAGCTCGTGTTTTATCTGCGACCGTGTTGCTGCGAGGGCTACAGTTTGTTGTCCCCATAAAGAAGGGGAAAAAATAGAAAACAGGCTGGCGAGATAGTACATCGCAGCCGTGCTGACATGCGCAGTTGTCGCAATCTGTGATTACAGATGACGTTAAAATGAAGGATTTGAATGAACTGTAGTATACTCGTAGTATTCATAATATATGTGAATTATCACGACAGAGCAATCAGTACAATGCTTAAAAAACTACTTGCACACTTTTGGAAAGCTGCAGCAAAATTGAAACCCTTACTTGTTGCTAGGCAGAGTTCATGGGGCGACAGCAGAACTGCCCCAAAATGTGGGAAAAAAAGGGAAATGCCGCTAAATCGTCCCTGAAATGCAGATTTGTAAACACATACCATGAGTTAATCATAGTAGATCACTACTCTGTATTAAATATAATATATACACTTGTGTGTTGGAATGTTTAAAGTGCATGTGACACGAAAAAGCATGTTTATTTCATAATACACGCGGTATTTTATGCTCCTGAATGATATGGACCGCTTGGATGTGTGTGGAAGCAATCGCTATATTTATCTAGTTTTTTTAATCCCGCGCAATGAAAATGAGTGACTTCCGGCTTCGGTCTTGCATTGAGGAGGAGGGCGCTGTGACGTGTACGGGTGAAGGCGTCCTCTTCACTAAACAGCCGTACTGTTGTGTATGAGGACTAAGGATTCAGCTGATTTTGCGCATTAATACGTTTATTTTTTTGCATCACGCCAGCCAAACGGCTGTAGAAAAATCTTGCTTTATGAGGGAGACGCGTGTGCGCCTTTTTGGAGTTTCAAAAGGTTCCCATTCACCGTGGATATTGGCCAAAACAAGCCCTACTACTGTGGGACCATTGGACTTACGAGGAAGTGAGTAAACATCTTGTTTTGTATTATGTCAAATACAAATACAGCAATTACAAAGTAAACACTACAAACTTTCTTTAAATAAAGGATTACTTACGTTTGATCATTGATAGGCATATAAAAAGCTCTCTTCATGCACATTAGCTGCACGTTAGCTGCACAACAACTGCAGCCACCCTCCTCCGGGGAACGAACTGTAAATTGCTCTCCGCCGGGCGGTTTGCCGATTCACAAAGACAATCGACAACCCAGTCGTCATATCAAATAATCCGGGCTAGTTCTCCAAAGCCGGAGAAGGGAAATGACATATGTTTAGGTGTCATAAAATATCGTTCGGGAGGTGCGACAATAAAGGTGAAGTCGACAGTTTTGACCATTATGGAGTAATTTTGCCATGTCGTCCTGAATAAGTGCATTTTTATTATTTCATATTCCATTAGCACAAGACTGTTATTTGTCATGACCATGCCATTTATTTAGCAATTGGGGAAAAGGCTTGGATAAAAAGAATATCCTGTAAAAATATTGAAGTAAAGAGACAGAAACAATGACATTTTGCAGCTCTCTTTGTCGCGTTTTCCTCGTTGTGAATAGTTCCCCCTCGACGGGCTGACTGGTCCTTCTCAAGCTATTTATTTAGCTATTGGGGGAAAATACTTGGATAAAAAGAATATCCTGTAAAAATATTGGAGTAGAGAGACTGAAAGAATGACATTTTGCGGCTCTCTTCGTCGCGTTGTCCTCATTCTGAATAATTCCCCCTCAATGGGCTGAATAGTAAAACCGATGAGCCCAGTTTCCCGCTGACGTCATCCACCTGTTGGGGACGCTAGAGCCCTATAATGGTAGGCGTGGCTAACCGGCAGATTAAAAGACTAATTTCCCGTCATCTGCGCTTTGCTAAATTGTTGTATATAGTCGAATCGTCTCAAAATATGATTCTAATTCACATAGTAATGCTATTTAAGACTTTTTTTCTCCTGTTGTATGCTCTTTAACTCTCCAATTCATCTAAACTAGCTGTGATTGCTCATCTTTGAGCGCAACTCACAACGTGAGATGTCCAATCCATTTTGACTTGGAGGGATAGCAGCGATCATTCGATCTCTTTGTGGACTTATTTTTTTAGTTCTGTTTATCACTTGTTGCTAGGCAAACAATGGGGCGACATCAGAACTGCCCCAAAATAGGGGAAAAAAGTAAGGGAAACACATCTAAATTGTACTTGAAATGCAAATTTGTAGATATATACCATTAGTCAATCACAGTATATCACTGCTCTGTATTAAATATGAAATACACACTTGTGTATTTGAATGTTTAACTCTCCAATTCATTTAAACTAGCTTTGATTGCTTATCTTTGAGCGCAACTCACAACGTGAGATGTCCAATCCATTTTGACTTTGAGAGATAGCAGCGATCATTCGATCTCATTGTTGGACTTATTTTTTAGTTCTGTTTAACAAAATTCAATCTTTCACTTGTTGCCAGGCAGACTTCACGGGGCGACATCAGAACTGCCCAAAATTGGGGGAAAAAAGTAAGGGGAATGCATCTAAATTGTACCTGAAATGCTAATTTGTAGATATAGGCCATTAGTCAACCACAGTAGATCAATCTCTGTATTAAATATGAAATCCACACTAGTGTAATACAATGTTAACTCTTTATTATTGCCAATAGATGTTCAATTCATTTAAACTAATTGTAATTGCTCATCTTTGACAGCGTGCGATGTCCAATCCATTTGGACTTGAAGGGATAGCAGCGATTATTCGATCTCCTTTATGGACTTATTTCTTAGTTCTTTTAAACAAAATTCAACCTCTCGCTTGTTGCTAGGCAGACTTCATGGGGCAACATCAGAACTGCCCGAAATGGGGGAAAAAAAGGGTAATTCATCTAAATTGTACTTGAAATGCAGATTTGTTGATATATGCCATTTGTAAATCACAGTCGATCAATCTCTGTATTAAATATAAAATCCACACTTGTGTCATATAATGTTCACTATTTACAGCAATAAATGTTCAATTCATTTAAACTAGCTGTGATTGCTCATCTTTTAGTGCCACTCACAGATTGAGATGTCAAATCTGTTTTGACATGGAGGGATGGCAGCGATCATTCGATCACCTTTGTGGACTTATTTTTAGTTCTGTCAAGCAAAATTCAACTTGTCGCTAGGCAGACTTCATGGGGCGACATCAGAACTGCCCCCAAAAAATAAAAGTGGTAAAAATGCAATGAAATCATTTTTGTAAGGCAAAACTGTAAAGAAAATATGATGTCATTAGTTTCAATGCAGATTTTTTAGAATGCTTATTAAGTGTAGCAAAATTTAACTCCTCACTTGTTGCTAGGCAGACATCAGAACTGTCGCAAAGGTCATGTTTAAAAGGTACCGCTGGACAGATATTACAATATCATTAGTTAATCAGTGTCGATCACTGCTCTGTATTGAATACAAAATCATAAAAGGCTTCATTTGGATTTAGAAAATGAATGAACGTAATGCTTTATAATCCTATTTCTTGGATGGCTGAAAGCAACACATGATTTCATCCAGTATGATTCTTATCAGCGTGTTACAAGAGCGAGGAAGGGAGCAAAAACCACAAGACAAGTGCAATACGCTTTAATTTAAAATAAAATGTTTTGGGGAGGTTCTTGTTAAAAAAAAAAAAAAAAAAAAAAACAGGATGGCGGTGTGAGTTATGAATTATTTCTATAAACGTGTCAGCGCTCTGGATTTAGTGGACAAGGGAGGTCAAACTAAACAAGAACACTGATGCTCACTATAGCACGGCACATACTGTATATATGTAATAGAAAAAAATAAACAACAAGAACTAAGGCGGTGGCTGCTGAAATTGGACCTCCGGGCACGTGAAATCCCCTTGCTTACCTCTTGCTGTACAGGAATTAGATTTTTAAAATAAAAACTGCCCGCAGACACACGGCAACAGGTGAATTTAGCTCTAGCGGCCACGTTAGATAAGTCCAGAGAAGGTCAAGAATGACTTTTCGCACATTGTCTCAGGCGTAAGATGGACTTAATCCTCCAGGCGGCCTCTGCATTTGTCTCCGAATCGGAATATTTTTTTGCACATAGCCGTTGCCGGCGAAGATCCGTCTGGAAGTGTAGATAAAACTTGAGCCAGGAATTGATTCAAGGTCAATGCAAGTTCCTGGTTTGTGTTAAAATATAGAATGGCCTGCTTGTTATAACATGAGCAGAAAAGAAATGTCAATATGATATATAATTAAAAATTTATTTTCCATTGTGTGGGAGTTGCAGTAAAATTTAAATTTCCATCAGTTGCTAGGTAGAGTTCACGGGCCCGGTTTTAAATGCCCCAAAATGACTAGAAATGAAATTAAACGGTTATATAAATAAATGTGACTTGACTTGAGCATTATTAAAATATACATTTGTTTCTAGGCAGAATTTGTAGGAAAAGAACATTTAGAAAAAATGAGTTACAGCAAAAGACAAATTGTCACTAGTTGCAAGGTAGAATTCATGGGGCGAAATTTTAACTGTCCCAAAATGAAAAATATAAGAAGATGCCAAGAATTGTAAAAATTTATATATATAAATAAATGCCAGGTGTTTGTTGCTAGGCAGAAATCACTGAAGTTTTAAATCAACTTTATCGTCACATGAATTTTTCAAAGAGTCACTGCTCACTGTATAAACACATATTGATTCAACAGCATAATTTATGAATTGAATAAAAGTTCTATAAATGTGTGTTTGATTAGAAAATATTTTTCAGCCAAAAGCCACGTTGCTAGGTAAAGTTCAGGGGAACAATCACAACTACCCTATAAGACACCAACAGAAAAATTCTATACATTGCATAAATTCATTTCTACTCTGTATTCAATATCAAATATTGATGACCTCCCTGCGTTGAACATGAAATAAACATCAGTCCCACAACGTCATTTGTAAATCAGCTTTACATCAAAATAAATGTGTTTTTTTTTAAATTATTTCTTTTAGCCAATTAGATGGAGCCACGTATGTCCACAGCATGTTTGTCACTTGTTGCTCAGCAGAATTCAAGAAAGGATGGAATTGGCAAACTGCTAAAATCTAAAACTATGATTTTAAGCCTATGCATCTATATTATTGGTATTTGAAATGTTTCAGCCAGACAGTGTAGTTCTACAGTGCGTATGTCACTTGTCGCTAGGCAGGATTCGAAGCTTTGTAAGAACTATTCCAGTTTTCTTGAATTGTCGCAAAGACGTTTAGGTTGACTTTTCCGATGAAGCCAATTTGAATAATGTTTCCGCAGCCGCATTTGGAAGTGCAATGATGAGGATGTATGAGCAGATGCGGCCGAGCACCTCCGTGTGCATGTGATGGATGACCACTCGGCGACGGCGACGTCGGGTGTCCGGGGTGGAGATAAAGCGACGGCGGCTCAAGAGTGTCAAGATGAGGATCTTTATCTGGAATGTACATTTTTCCTTGCGGAAGGAGATGGATGCACGCCACGCAACTTTATGTTTTCCCTGAACAGCGTGTAAATATTTTGGAATATTATTGAATTTATCGTTATTGAATGACAGCCATTGACAGCGATAAACGTCCAATTTATCTGGACTGGGAGTGTTCACAGTGATCATTCATCAAAGGCAGTGAATGAGCTAATTACAAGCAAAACATTCCCAAGGAGATTTTTAAAGCAGTGTCATTGTTACCTTGTATTCATATTGTACATGTTTTATTAATACGACAAATGACTTTATTAATATTCCAAATGATTGGGGAATATGAATATTTGTGTCATGGTAAGCGAACTTCTTATCCTTATTGTTGTTAGTATTACCATAATCAAAATAATATACACTGCTGGCCAAAAGTATTGGCATCCCTGCAATTCTGGCAGATAATGCTCAATTTATCCCAGAAAATGATTGTAATTACAAAGTAGTAATATCTTCATTTATTTTGCGTGCAATGAAAAAATGCAAAATAGAATGAAAAAATTAAATCATTTTACAAGAAACTCCCAAAAATGGGCTGGACAAAAGTATTGGCACCCTCAGCCTAATACTTGGTAGCACAACCTTTAGACCAGTGTTTTTTAACCGGTGTGAGAGATGGTCAGGTGTGCCGCGGAAAATTATCCAATATCACATTTATCACATGAAAGGACTAGGTAGAAAGTTTTGGTTGTATGCAGATGAGCCAGGTATTGCTCATGTCACGTTCAAGAACTGCTCGGATTTCTATCCATCAGCCACCTTGCTGTCCGTAACAATGTTGACCCCAGCACGTCTACTGTACATCACTGGATTAGACTAGTCAAGTTTCGATATACATGAAAGTGTCCTTTCTATTTTATTGATATGTGACGACCGTCAATCCTTTCCCTTTGTTTTATTCCAACACATTGTCGAGGAAGGTGCCAGCAAGGTAGCCGATGGCTGGAAATCAGAGCAGTTCTTGAATGCGACACGAGCAGCTATCCAAGCAAGCTTTAACTTCAACTCCAAACAAAACACCCATCACTTCAAAACAAGTCGATTGACTATTTTGTTCACCTTTGTAAAAACACAGAGAAACAGGCAACTTTTTGGAGGAAAAACTACAAAGGTAAATGAAAAAGCCCTCAAAGCCCTTGTTGCTGAACTTGTTGCTAAATTCAAAAAGTCCCCCACTGTGGTTGATGTGGGTAAAGCCATTGCTAAAGTCCCCCTGTCTGATAAGTCTAAGCTTTTCAAGCCTAACTGCGATTAAAAAAATAAGAATAAAAACAGAGAGACAAAGAGCTGTTGAAGAAGACCTTCATGTGCATCTTTCTTCAATTCCAGCCAGGATATCGGCTTTGTGTTCATCTAAACAGGTTCAAGTCACACTGAGAAATTATTGAGAAATTATTAGATAATTAAATATACTGTACAGGAAATATTTTGGAACATTTTTGGTTTGTGGTGTGCAGCGACATTGTTTCTTATGTAAAAAGGTGCCATGACTCAGAAAAGGTTGAAAAACGTTGCTTTAGACCAGGGGTAGCCAACTCCGGTCCCCGAGGGCCCCTATCCAGCTTGTTTTCCATGTCTCCCTCCTCCAACACACCTGACTCAAATAATCAGGATCGTTATCAGGCTCCTGCAGAGCTTACTGATGAGCTGATCATTTGATTCAGGTGTTTTAAAGGAGGGAGACATGGAAAACCAGCAGGATAGGGACCCTCGAGGACCGTAGTTGGCTACCCCTGCTTTAGACAAAATAACTGCGAACAACCGCATCCGGTATCCATCAGTGAGTTTCTTACAATGCTATGCTGGAATTTTAGACCATTCTTCGTTAGCCAACTGCTCTAGGTCTCTGAGATTTGAAGGGTGTCTTCTCCAAACTGCCATTTTCAGATCTCTCCACCTGTGTTCAATGGAATTCAGGTCTGGACCATTGTTGGCAACTTTAGAAGTCGCTAGTGCTTTCTCTCAAACTATTTTCTAGAGCTTTTTGAAGTGTGTTTTGGGTCATTGTCCTGCTGGAAGACCCATGACCTCTGAGGGAGACCCAGCTTTCTCACACTGG
Organism: Corythoichthys intestinalis; assembly: GCF_030265065.1. Classification (NCBI taxonomy): domain Eukaryota; kingdom Metazoa; phylum Chordata; class Actinopteri; order Syngnathiformes; family Syngnathidae; genus Corythoichthys; species Corythoichthys intestinalis. The sequence goes on along the minus strand of NC_080414.1, from coordinate 14,170,640 downwards.
GCCCTACATTATGCTGCAAAATTTGTTGGTAGTCTCCAGACTTCCTAATGCCATGCACACGGTCAAGCAGTCCAGTGCCAGAGGCAACAAAGCAACCCCAAAACATTAGGGAACCTCTGCCATGTTTGACTGTGGGGACCGTGTCCTTTTCTTTGAAGGGCTCATTTTTTTCCCTGTAAACTCTATGTTGATGCCTTTTCACATAAAGCTCTACTTTTATCTCATCTGACCAGAGAACATTCTTCCAAAACGTTTTTGGATTTCTCAGGTAAGTTTTGGCAAACTCCAGCCTGGCTTTTTGTGTCTCTGGGTCAGAAATGGGATCTTCCTGGGTATCCTACTGTAGAGTCTTTTTTCATTCAGACGCTGTTGGATAGTACAGGTTTACACTGTTGTACCCTCGGACCGCAGGACAGCTTGAACTTGTTTGGATGTTAGTCGACGTTCTTTAACCACCATCCGCACAATCTTTCGTTAAAATCTCTTGTCAATTTTTCTTTCCATCCACATCTAGGGAGGTTAGCCACAGTGCCATGGGCTTTACAGTTATTGATGACACTGCGCAAGGTAGACACAGGAACATTCAGGTCTTTGGAGATAGTTTGCCCATGCTTCCTCACAATTTTGCTTCTCAAGTCCTCAGACAGTTCTTTGGTTTTTTCCTTTCTCCATGCTCAATGTTGTACACACAAGGAAACAGGACAGAGGTTGAGTCAACTTTAATCCATTTTAACTGGCTGCAAGTGTGATTTAGTTATTGCCACCACCTGTTATGTGCCACAGGTAAGAAACAGGTGCTATTAATTACACAAATTACAGAAGCATCACCATTTTTTAAAGGGTGTCAATACTTTTGTCCGGCCCATTTTTGGATTTTTGTGTAAAATGATAATGATTTTTTTTTTCATTCTATTCTGTGTTTTTTCATTGCCAGCAAAATAAATGAAAATATTACTACCAAAGTATTTGTAATTGCAATCATTTTCTGGGAGAAATTGAGCATTATCTGACAGAATTGTAGGGGTGCCAATACTTTTGCCCAGCAGTGTATATCTTTAAAAATGCTAACGAAGTATGTCATGAAATACATTTAGTTATTTTTGCTGGTGATTATTATTATTTATTTATGACAATATATTAATTTCTTTTAATAACGCTGGACTTATTTCCATAGGTTCATCAAATCACTTCATTAAAGTGCAAATGTTTTGTAAAAAATAAAAATGCCAAGAATGTTTTATATTAGGGATATGTTCATGATGTTATGTCAATAATAGTTGACAATTGTAACTTATATTGTTGTAGTTGTTGATAATACTGTAATCATAAAAAATCTTGCAGTATGATAACATTGTCATAATGAGATTTAACTATTACTATGCTTTAAAATTATGAAGGATTAATATTATTTTTACATGCAACAATAAATATTCATAGGATGCCTAATAAGCGTATTTGTTACACTTCTCTCAACAGCCCCCCTCCCCTCCCCCACATCAATGGACGTACTGTATTATTAGGTGCAACAGAGACCCCTACTGGACTTTCCTCTAATGACATTCTGTGTTTTCTTGTGATTTGTCATTTGGATAACTTTGTTTTTGTTGTTGTTGTTGTTGTGTGTGCCCATCCCCCCCGCCCGCCTGCCGCCACACACGATATCCACTTTGCAAACAAAAGGTAGACGCGCGAGTCGACGGGGACTTAAGATTGTGATTTAATTAGCTGTGACTCCGGGGGCAGCCTGCGAGCGAGTGGCTCTCACCGACTGCAAAACTCATTATGGATGAATTAATGAAGTGGGACGTGCACTTGGCATAACGCATGCCGCATGCACTGATGCATTATGTATTATTTGTATGTTTTTTCCGCTTTCAAGGGGACGACTAAAGATGCGTTTTGATTCCAAAAGTTAAAAAATAATCATTCACTTCATC